>NC_090187.1:17363167-17663167 GCF_024679245.1 Pseudorasbora parva
CGCCTGTGTGTTTGCTGTGACATTTCTTATCATCACAGACACACTGCAAAGATTTAGAGTTTTTACAGCAATACCTGAGTTTAAAGGGTTAAATCAAGCAGAAAGCTCTCTAATGTATTAATTGCAGGTCATTATTGAATAGTGAATATATTACACACACACTGACTCAGGTCCCCTGTTAGATAGTAAATCACGATGCCTGTGTGTTTGCTGTGACATTTCTTATCATCATAAACACACTGCAAAGATTTAGAGTTTTTACAGCAATACCTGAGTTTAAAGAGTTAAATCAAGCAGAAAAAGCTCTCTAATGTATTAAATGCAGGTCATTATTGAATAGTGATTACGTTACACACACACTGACTCAGGTCCCCTGTTAGATAGTAAATCACGACGCCTGTGTGTTTGCTGTGACATTTCTTATAATCACAAACACACTGCAAAGATTTAGAGTTTTTACAGCAATACCTGAGTTTAAAGGGTTAAATCAAGCAGAAAGCTCTCTAATGTATTAATTGCAGGTCATTATTGAATAGTGATTATGTTACACACACACACACACACTCACTCAGGTCCCCTGTTAGATAGTAAATCACGGCGCCTGTGTGTTTGCTGTGACATTTCTTGCTGTCATAAACACACTGCAAAGATTTAGACTTTTTACAGCAATACCTGAGTTTAAAGAGTTAAATCAAGCAGAAATAGCTCTCTAATGTATTAATTGCAGGTCATTATTGAATAGTGATTACGTTACACACACTCTGACTCAGGTCCCCTGTTAGATAGTAAATCACGACGCCTGTGTGTTTGCTGTGACATTTCTTATCATCACAGACACACTGTAAAGATTTAGAGTTTTTACAGCAATACCTGAGTTTAAAGGGTTAAATCAAGCAGAAATAGCTCTCTAATGTATTAATTGCAGGTCATTATTGAATAGTGATTTACGTTACACACACACACTGACTCAGGTCCCCTGTTAGATAGTAAATCACGACGCCTGTGTGTTTGCTGTGACATTTCTTGCTGTCATAAACACACTGCAAAGATTTAGAGTTTTTACAGCAATAACTGAGTTTAAAGGGTTAAATCAAGCAGAAATATCTCTCTAATGTATTAATTGCAGGTCATTATTGAATAGTGATTGCGTTACACACACACTGACTCAGGTCCCCTGTTAGATAGTAAATCACGACGCCTGTGTGTTTGCTGTGACATTTCTTATCATCACAGACACACTGTAAAGATTTAGAGTTTTTACAGCAATAACTGAGTTTAAAGGGTTAAATCAAGCAGAAATATCTCTCTAATGTATTAATTGCAGGTCATTATTGAATAGTGATTGCGTTACACACACAATGACTCAGGTCCCCTCTTAGATAGTAAATCACGACGCCTGTGTGTTTGCTGTGACATTTCTTATCATCATAAACACACTGCAAAGATTTAAAGTTTTTACAGCAATACCTGAGCTTAAAGGGTTAAATCAAGCAGAAAGCTCTCTAATGTATTAATTGCAGGTCATTATTGAATAGTGATTACGTTACACACACACACTGACTCAGGTCCCCTGTTAGATAGTAAATCACGACGCCTGTGTGTTTGCTGTGACATTTCTTATCATCACAAACACACTGTAAAGATTTAGAGTTTTTACAGCAATACCTGAGTTTAAAGGGTTAAATCAAGCAGAAATAGCTCTCTAATGTATTAATTGCAGGTCATTATTGAATAGTGATTTACGTTACACACACACACTGACTCAGGTCCCCTGTTAGATAGTAAATCACGACGCCTGTGTGTTTGCTGTGACATTTCTTGCTGTCATAAACACACTGCAAAGATTTAGAGTTTTTACAGCAATACCTGAGTTTAAAGGGTTAAATCAAGCAGAAATAGCTCTCTAATGTATTAATTGCAGGTCATTATTGAATAGTGATTATGTTACACACACACTGACTCAGGTCCCCTGTTAGATAGTAAACCACGACGCCTGTGTGTTTGCTGTGACATTTCTTATCATCACAGACACACTGCAAAGATTTAGAGTTTTTACAGCAATACCTGAGTTTAAAGGGTTAAATCAAGCAGAAAGCTCTCTAATGTATTAATTGCAGGTCATTATTGAATAGTGAATATATTACACACACACTGACTCAGGTCCCCTGTTAGATAGTAAATCACGATGCCTGTGTGTTTGCTGTGACATTTCTTATCATCATAAACACACTGCAAAGATTTAGAGTTTTTACAGCAATACCTGAGTTTAAAGAGTTAAATCAAGCAGAAAAAGCTCTCTAATGTATTAAATGCAGGTCATTATTGAATAGTGATTACGTTACACACACACTGACTCAGGTCCCCTGTTAGATAGTAAATCACGACGCCTGTGTGTTTGCTGTGACATTTCTTATAATCACAAACACACTGCAAAGATTTAGAGTTTTTACAGCAATACCTGAGTTTAAAGGGTTAAATCAAGCAGAAAGCTCTCTAATGTATTAATTGCAGGTCATTATTGAATAGTGATTATGTTACACACACACACACACACTCACTCAGGTCCCCTGTTAGATAGTAAATCACGGCGCCTGTGTGTTTGCTGTGACATTTCTTGCTGTCATAAACACACTGCAAAGATTTAGACTTTTTACAGCAATACCTGAGTTTAAAGAGTTAAATCAAGCAGAAATAGCTCTCTAATGTATTAATTGCAGGTCATTATTGAATAGTGATTACGTTACACACACTCTGACTCAGGTCCCCTGTTAGATAGTAAATCACGACGCCTGTGTGTTTGCTGTGACATTTCTTATCATCACAGACACACTGTAAAGATTTAGAGTTTTTACAGCAATAACTGAGTTTAAAGGGTTAAATCAAGCAGAAATATCTCTCTAATGTATTAATTGCAGGTCATTATTGAATAGTGATTGCGTTACACACACACTGACTCAGGTCCCCTCTTAGATAGTAAATCACGACGCCTGTGTGTTTGCTGTGACATTTCTTATCATCATAAACACACTGCAAAGATTTAGAGTTTTTACAGCAATACCTGAGTTTAAAGGGTTAAATCAAGCAGAAAGCTCTCTAATGTATTAATTGCAGGTCATTATTGAATAGTGATTACGTTACACACACACACTGACTCAGGTCCCCTGTTAGATAGTAAATCACGACGCCTGTGTGTTTGCTGTGACATTTCTTATCATCACAAACACACTGTAAAGATTTAGAGTTTTTACAGCAATACCTGAGTTTAAAGGGTTAAATCAAGCAGAAATAGCTCTCTAATGTATTAATTGCAGGTCATTATTGAATAGTGATTTACGTTACACACACACACTGACTCAGGTCCCCTGTTAGATAGTAAATCACGACGCCTGTGTGTTTGCTGTGACATTTCTTGCTGTCATAAACACACTGCAAAGATTTAGAGTTTTTACAGCAATACCTGAGTTTAAAGGGTTAAATCAAGCAGAAATAGCTCTCTAATGTATTAATTGCAGGTCATTATTGAATAGTGATTATGTTACACACACACTGACTCAGGTCCCCTGTTAGATAGTAAACCACGACGCCTGTGTGTTTGCTGTGACATTTCTTATCATCACAGACACACTGCAAAGATTAAGAGTTTTTACAGCAATACCTGAGTTTAAAGGGTTAAATCAAGCAGAAAGCTCTCTAATGTATTAATTGCAGGTCATTATTGAATAGTGAATATATTACACACACACTGACTCAGGTCCCCTGTTAGATAGTAAATCACGATGCCTGTGTGTTTGCTGTGACATTTCTTATCATCATAAACACACTGCAAAGATTTAGAGTTTTTACAGCAATACCTGAGTTTAAAGAGTTAAATCAAGCAGAAAAAGCTCTCTAATGTATTAAATGCAGGTCATTATTGAATAGTGATTACGTTACACACACACTGACTCAGGTCCCCTGTTAGATAGTAAATCACGACGCCTGTGTGTTTGCTGTGACATTTCTTATAATCACAAACACACTGCAAAGATTTAGAGTTTTTACAGCAATACCTGAGTTTAAAGGGTTAAATCAAGCAGAAATAGCTCTCTAATGTATTAATTGCAGGTCATTATTGAATAGTGATTATGTTACACACACACTGACTCAGGTCCCCTGTTAGATAGTAAATCACGACGCCTGTGTGTTTGCTGTGACATTTCTTGCTGTCATAAACACACTGCAAAGATTTAGAGTTTTTACAGCAATACCTGAGTTTAAAGGGTTAAATCAAGCAGAAAGCTCTCTAATGTATTAATTGCAGGTCATTATTGAATAGTGATTATGTTACACACACACACACACACTCACTCAGGTCCCCTGTTAGATAGTAAATCACGACGCCTGTGTGTTTGCTGTGACATTTCTTGCTGTCATAAACACACTGCAAAGATTTAGACTTTTTACAGCAATACCTGAGTTTAAAGAGTTAAATCAAGCAGAAATAGCTCTCTAATGTATTAATTGCAGGTCATTATTGAATAGTGATTACGTTACACACACTCTGACTCAGGTCCCCTGTTAGATAGTAAATCACGACGCCTGTGTGTTTGCTGTGACATTTCTTATCATCACAAACACACTGTAAAGATTTAGAGTTTTTACAGCAATAACTGAGTTTAAAGGGTTAAATCAAGCAGAAATAGCTCTCTAATGTATTAATTGCAGGTCATTATTGAATAGTGATTACGTTACACACACACTGACTCAGGTCCCCTGTTAGATAGTAAATCACGACGCCTGTGTGTTTGCTGTGACATTTCTTATAATCACAAACACACTGCAAAGATTTAGAGTTTTTACAGCAATACCTGAGTTTAAAGGGTTAAATCAAGCAGAAAGCTCTCTAATGTATTAATTGCAGGTCATTATTGAATAGTGATTATGTTACACACACACACACACACTCACTCAGGTCCCCTGTTAGATAGTAAATCACGACGCCTGTGTGTTTGCTGTGACATTTCTTGCTGTCATAAACACACTGCAAAGATTTAGACTTTTTACAGCAATACCTGAGTTTAAAGAGTTAAATCAAGCAGAAATAGCTCTCTAATGTATTAATTGCAGGTCATTATTGAATAGTGATTACGTTACACACACTCTGACTCAGGTCCCCTGTTAGATAGTAAATCACGACGCCTGTGTGTTTGCTGTGACATTTCTTATCATCACAAACACACTGTAAAGATTTAGAGTTTTTACAGCAATAACTGAGTTTAAAGGGTTAAATCAAGCAGAAATAGCTCTCTAATGTATTAATTGCAGGTCATTATTGAATAGTGATTACGTTACACACACACTGACTCAGGTCCCCTGTTAGATAGTAAATCACGACGCCTGTGTGTTTCTCTCCTCAACCCCCACAACCCCCCACTCACAATTTACATTTCAATAAGGGAAGACTTGAAAAACCAGTTTGTGAACCACAGGGCAATAGAGCTCAAACTACCAATGTGGCAGAACCCTTCTCAAATAAACTAGAGAAGATGCTGGGATTTGCCCTGCCAAATTAAACTAAATTACAGTTTTTACAATCGCTAGGCCACATTTCTCAATACTTTGGTCATTTTCAAAACTCTTCACACAGTTCTCCAAACCAACTTTCTGCTTCACATCAGTTATTTCACATTCAAAATCCACAAAAACTAACATAACACTTAATTCATGTCTCAAATCAAGTGCCAATGATCCACAGTTTAGCTTGCACAGACTGAAGTTGTTATCACTGTGTGAAGAGTTTTGAAAAAGTGACCAACATTTGTTTGACAAATTTGAGAGTGCCAGAGACGAATATTCTGAGCACAGTGTGTGATGTTATTGAGATCTTTTATGAAACTTTTTAGAGGTGACAAAAGTGAGAGTTCCAGAGTATCTAGCTGAAGAGAAAATTCTGAGCACAGCGTGCGATACGGTTGAGATCCCTTCTGAAACTTTAGAGGAGACACATATGAGCAATCCAGTCTCTCTCGCCAAGGAGACAAACCAGAGCATAGTATGTGATGTTGTTGAGATCTCTTATGAAACTTTAGAGGAGATAAACATGCGAGAATGTCATTTTTTGTCTCAGGATAAACATGTGAGAAGCAGGAGACTTAGCCTTATGTCTCAATTTGATTCACTTGATCTCATTTCTGTCTAGGAGAAAGATGTGAGTTGAGAAGGAGATCTCAGGTTTGATTTTCCTTTCCTCTAGGTTGGCCTTTGGTTCACAAACTGGGTTTTTAGGGCCCTATAAAATCCGTTTTATTTTTTCCCAAATTCCGTTTTTTCCGTTTTAATTTTTGCAGATTCCTTTTTTTCCGTTAAAATGTTTGGTAATTCAGTTTTTTTTACCCTTTACTGTTATTTTGGTGAAAAAAGAGTGTGCTTTTAATGTTAATATAATACAACATAAAACAAAAAATAGGAATGACCTTAAATTTATCGAGGTAACAAACATCACATTTACTTTTTAGGACAAATATGATATTTGACATAACACTGCACTTCCAATACTTCAAATATTAATGGTTATTAGCTTTAAACTTTCCGGTAAAATAAATTATAATAGTTTATATAAGTTAAAATGAAAGTGCTCCATTAGCTTTTTCTTTTAAGTAATTTTTTTTTTAAAAGAACTAAAAAAAAAAAAAATCATAAGAATCATCTTTTACAGTACTCTTAAGTACTCTTAAGTAAAACATTTAAATTTGAAAATTAACATAAAAAAAAGACATTTCACCATGAAATCATGTAGTGAATTGTTCTGTGTGTTTAACAATCACCATTATGATATCCAGAGCTGTGAAAAATAAAAATACACGAAAACACAACACTGCCTGAAGTTTTTTCCCCCAACTTCAAAGGCCCCTTTAAATGATTAAAACTAGATGCTTAATTTTAACTTTAAGGTTACTTATCATGTAAACTAGCCATATACAGCATGTTAAATGCATGTTTGGAACAGAGGGGAAAACGGTCGCATTTGCAGCAGATATGCATTGCTGCCTAATGTGCCCATTATAAATCAAAGCACGAGATGACAGGGGTCGAGCAGAACACCGGAAAATCTGACAGAATGGACAATATTTGTCTGTATGTGCAATACACGAGCGCGGCTCCCGCTCTCCATACGCAAAGCTTCTGCGCCGCCTGCGCGTGCAGTGTGAAACCGCCGTTAGCGTCGAGTTTCTTAACTTTTTTGCTGCCGGAAGCAGAGCCGTGGAGACCAACTTCGCTGTACTTTCATTGTTTTGACGGGCGAGCTGAAATGACGGGAGGGGTTGTGTCGCAAAGATTTGCTTCCCCCGGTCTGCACTTTCCTCAGACATACGATCTTAACCCACACGACACAGAATTTCATTACAAATATGTAAAATTCCGGGGAAATCTGCGTTAACACCAGATTCCGCGTTTATATGCAGATTCCGCGTTAATATGCCAATTCCGCGATTCCGTCCGCGATTCCGTGATCGCGGAAATTATAGGGCCCTAGGTTTTCAAGTCTTCCCATATTTATTATTATTAAAATGTAAATTGTGTGTGTGTGTGGGCGGGGGGGGGGGGGGGTTGTGTGGATCTACTGTGTTTGTGGGCCCAGTTTACAGCAGTTAGTTCACCTACAAATGAAAATTAGCCCATGATTTACTCACCCTCAAGTCATCCCAAGTGTATATGACATTCTTTTTTTAAATGAATAAAATCTGAGTTATTTAAATTTATATTAAAAAAGTCCTGGCTCTTCCCAGCTTTATAATGCCAGTGCCTTGTCGGTCCATAAAAGTGCATCTAACCATCATATAACTGATCCACACAGTAACTGATCCATAGACTAAAATACTAGCTTTCGGTTTTCAGTGCCACACGAATCACATTGCGCTTAAAGGACAACTCCGGTGAGAAATAACCCTAGGGGTAATTAACAGATGGTTACCGAGTAGATCGTTCTCTGGGATGCGGTTTCATGAAAATCGAATTTAAAGAGTTTTATCTCTAAACACAGATTAGCTTATAATGTTTGTCTATGGGGCATGGAATAAGTGAAATTAAATCGCTAGTTAATACCACTAACAAGGCTCAACATATCCTCACACTAACACGGCAGCATAATGAGGATCCCTACATGCAAACCGAAGCATTGAGAACTTGTTAGAGTACAAACGGTTTAATAAGAAGGTACTTTATAAAGACAGTACATTACACGTTTACAGACTGCAGCCATCTTGGAAAACAGTCTCGACGACTCGAGCCACGAACGCTGTGCTAAGTGAGCTGGTCGATAGGAATTAAGTTTGTGAAATCTAATTACATGGACTTTTTTTTCTTTTTTTCTCTACTGCGTTCAGTGCTTTCTTCCGGAAACAATGGCCCATATGAGATTCCAAGTCACAGTTCATCACTTAGAACAGCGTTCGTCACTCAAATCTGTTTTTAGAGATAAAACTCTTTACACTTGATTTCCATGAAAACGCATCCCACAGAAGATCTACTCGGTAACCACCATCTGTTAATTACCCCTATAGGGTCATTTCTCACCGGAGTTGTCCTTTAAAGAGTAATCCTTCTTCACCCATGAATCCTTGACGTATGTGCACTGAAAAACACTGAAGAGACAAGATAGAGCTAAACAAAACTTAGCGTCAGGGGTTACTCTTTTCATAATAACACTAAAACACAATTTCTTTCAATAAAAATAGTTTGTTTAGTCTATAAAGTTTAAAATATGGACATCGTTCTTACACAAACGTGCCACTTTGCTTCAGTAGGCTCTTCATTACTCACGTGCTATATGTGTGAACACCTGAAGCACACGCCCCGAAAGCTGTATCTCTGACAGTCCACGAATGCTAAACTGAGCTCTCTTTCAGGACTTTTTACTCTTAAGTGGACAAATTAATACAAAATTATTTAAAAAAAATAGGAAGTATCCCAGTAAACATAGTTGCTTATGTCATAGTAGGTTCAGTTAAGTGAACATACACTTTGAGAAAAAGTAACTTTAAAATTATTAACTTATTATATATATATATATATATATATATATATATATATATATATATATATATATATATATATATATATATATTTTTTACAGTGAGGACAATACAGTGTTATATTACAACTACTGAGAGACCGTCCTGAAAAGCACTGTTTATTTCATTTGTATCATATATTTTGTATTTATTTGTGCTTTCACTTGTAATGTGTTTGGGCTAGTGGTTTTAGATGTGCTCTTGAAATTGGAATAGAGAATAGTGTGTGTGTTGAGTTTGCTGCACAACCCCCCACCAGTAATTTACATTTCAATGCATGAAGACTCTCACAGGTGAGACACAGAACCTCACTACTGTTACCTGTGTCCTAGACCAAATACACTGCCAAAAATAAATTGAAATTACATGAAGAAATGAAATTACAATCGCTAGGACACATTTCCCAATATTTAGGAGAACTGAGTGAGGAGTTTACAAATTTGCTAACCAACTTTCAGCTTCACAGCAGTTAATTTTACATTTACAAATCAACTCATTCTTACAGAGCACTGGCAGCACAGGTTTACATCCAACACTAACATCAGGAACATTATACAATTAAAATGTCTTTACAAAACTAGAATGACACTCTCTACTGCTTATAATTCACTGCATGCTTACATTACAGTACAGCATTATTCCTAAGTTTCCTCTTTTGAATGGATAGTAATGGTCTAACACTTGTGATGGTGTTCAGTTTCATAAAAGTTGCTTTGATAGTGTTTGATTTTTTTAGCAGGATAAATTGCATTACAATATTACTGTATACATGTTGTAAATTGCTGTCTCATTCAGTTTTGTATTATGTTATTGTTTTGTCCATAAGTTTAACACTTTGGAAAACAGCATGTAAGGATGTGCACATTGGCCTGTAGAACAAAGATTTGATTGTGTTTGTGTCAAAGTGAGAAAAGATTTCAGGTAAATTGAAAGATGTTGCCATTGAATGCATGTTGTGCTAAAGCAATGTTGATCCACAGTTAAGCTGTGATATCAAATTTTCTTTTACAAAACATTTCTCAATAATAAACACACTTTTTCAACTTTTTCAAAACTCTTCACACAGTGATAACAACTTCAGTCTGTTCAAGCTAAACTGTGGATCATTGGCACTTGATTTGAGACATGAATTAAGTGTTATGTTAGTTTTTGTGGATTTTGAATGTGAAATAACTGCTGTGAAGCAGAAAGTTGGTTTGGAGAACTGTGTGAAGGATTTTGAAAATGACCAAAGTATTGAGAAATGTGGCCTAGCGATTGTAAAAACTGTAATTTAGTTTAATTTGGCAGGGCAAATCCCAGCATCTTCTCTAGTTTATTTGAGAAGGGTTCTGCCACATTGGTAGTTTGAGCTCTATTGCCCTGTGGTTCACAAACTGGTTTTTCAAGTCTTCCCTTATTGAAATGTAAATTGTGAGTGGGGGGTTGTGGGGGTTGAGGAGAGAAACACACAGGCGTCGTGATTTACTATCTAACAGGGGACCTGAGTCAGTGTGTGTGTAACGTAATCACTATTCAATAATGACCTGCAATTAATACATTAGAGAGCTTTCTGCTTGATTTAACCCTTTAAACTCACGTATTGCTGTAAAAACTCTAAATATTTACAGTGTGTTTGTGATTATAAGAAATGTCAGAGCAAACACACAGGCGTCGTGATTTACTATCTAACAGGGGACCTGAGTCAGTGTGTGTGTAACATATTCACTATTCAATAATGACCGGCAATAATTACATTAGAGAGCTATTTCTGCTTGATTTAACCCTTTAAACTCAGGTATTGCTGTAAAAACTCTAAATCTTTGCAGTGTGTTTGTGATGATAAGAAATGTCACAGCAAACACACATGCATCGTGATTTACTATCTAACAGAGGACCTGATTCAGTGTGTGTGTAACGTAATCACTTTTCAATAATGACCTGCAATTAATACATTAGAGAGCTATTTCTGCTTGATTTAACCCTTTAAACTCAGTTATTGCTGTAAAAACTCTAAATCTTTAGTGTGTTTGTGATGATAAGAAATGTCACAGCAAACACACAGGCGTCGTGATTTACTATCTAACAGGGGACCTGAGTCAGTGTGTGTGTAACGTAATCACTATTCAATAATGACCTGCAATTAATACATTAGAGAGCTATTTCTGCTTGATTTAACCCTTTAAACTCAGGTATTGCAGTAAAAACTCTAAATCTTTACAGTGTGTTTGTGATTATAAGAAATTTCACAGCAAACACACAGGCGTCGTGATTTACTATCTAACAGGGGACCTGAGTCAGTGTGTGTGTAACGTAATAACTATTCAGTAATGACCTGCAATTAATACATTAGAGAGCTTTCTGCTTGATTTAACCCTTTAAGCTCAGGTATTGCTGTAAAAACTCTAAATATTTACAGTGTGTTTGTGATTATAAGAAATGTCAGAGCAAACACACAGGCGTCGTGATTTACTATCTAACAGGGGACCTGAGTCAGAGTGTGTGTAACGTAATAACTATTCAGTAATGACCTGCAATTAATACATTAGAGAGCTATTTCTGCTTGATTTAACTCTTTAAACTCAGGTATTGCTGTAAAAACTCTAAATCTTTGCAGTGTGTTTGTGATTATAAGAAATGTCACAGCAAACACACAGGCGTCGTGATTTACTATCTAACAGGGGACCTGAGTCAGTGTGTGTGTAACGTAATCACTATTCAATAATGACCTGCAATTAATACATTAGAGAGCTATTTCTGCTTGATTTAACCCTTTAAACTCAGTTATTGCTGTAAAAACTCTAAATCTTTGCAGTGTGTTTGTGATTATAAGAAATGTCACAGCAAACACACAGGCGTCGTGATTTACTATCTAACAGGGGACCTGAGTCAGTGTGTGTGTAACGTAATCACTATTCAATAATGACCTGCAATTAATACATTAGAGAGCTATTTCTGCTTGATTTAACCCTTTAAACTCAGTTATTGCTGTAAAAACTCTAAATCTTTACAGTGTGTTTGTGATGATAAGAAATGTCACAGCAAACACACAGGCGTCGTGATTTACTATCTAACAGGGGACCTGAGTCAGTGTGTGTGTGTAACGTAATCACTATTCAATAATGACCTGCATTTAATAGATTAGAGAGCTATTTCTACTTGATTTAACCCTTTAAACTCAGTTATTGCTGTAAAAACTCTAAATCTTTGCAGTGTGTTTGTGATTATAAGAAATTTCACAGCAAACACACAGGCGTCGTGATTTACTATCTAACAGGGGACCTGAGTCAGTGTGTGTGTAACGTAATAACTATTCAGTAATGACCTGCAATTAATACATTAGAGAGCTTTCTGCTTGATTTAACCCTTTAAGCTCAGGTATTGCTGTAAAAACTCTAAATATTTACAGTGTGTTTGTGATTATAAGAAATGTCAGAGCAAACACACAGGCGTCGTGATTTACTATCTAACAGGGGACCTGAGTCAGAGTGTGTGTAACGTAATAACTATTCAGTAATGACCTGCAATTAATACATTAGAGAGCTTTCTGCTTGATTTAACCCTTTAAGCTCAGGTATTGCTGTAAAAACTCTAAATCTTTACAGTGTGTTTGTGATTATAAGAAATGTCACAGCAAACACACAGGCGTCGTGATTTACTATCTAACAGGGGACCTGAGTCAGTGTGTGTGTAACATATTCACTATTCAGTAATGACCTGCAATTAATACATTAGAGAGCTATTTCTGATTGATTTAACCCTTTAAACTCAGGTATTGCAGTAAAAACTCTAAATCTTTGCAGTGTGTTTGTGATGATAAGAAATGTCACAGCAAACACACAGGCGTCGTGAATTACTATCTAACAGGGGACCTGAGTCAGTGTGTGTGTAACGTAATCACTATTCAATAATGACCTGCAATTAATACATTAGAGAGCTTTCTGCTTGATTTAACCCTTTAAACTCAGGTATTGCTGTAAAAACTCTAAATATTTTCCAGTGTGTTTGTGATTATAAGAAATGTCACAGCAAACACACAGGCGTCGTGATTTACTATCTAACAGGGGACCTGAGTCAGTGTGTGTGTAACGTAATCACTATTCAATAATGACCTGCATTTAATACATTAGAGAGCTATTTCTGCTTGATTTAACCCTTTAAACTCAGTTATTGCTGTAAAAACTCTAAATCTTTGCAGTGTTTGTGATTAGAAGAAATGTCACAGCAAACACACAGGCGTCGTGATTTACCATCTAACAGGGGACCTGAGTCAGTGTGTGTGTAACGTAATCACTATTCAATAATGACCTGCAATTAATACATTAGAGAGCTTTCTGCTTGATTTAACCCTTTAAACTCAGGTATTGCTGTAAAAACTCTAAATATTTTCCAGTGTGTTTGTGATTATAAAAAATGTCACAGCAAACACACAGGCGTCGTGATTTACTATCTAACAGGGGACCTGAGTCAGTGTGTGTGTGTAACGTAATCACTATTCAATAATGACCTGCATTTAATACATTAGAGAGCTTTCTGCTTGATTTAACCCTTTAAACTCAGGTATTGCTGTAAAAACTCTAAATCTTTGCAGTGTGTTTGTGATGATAAGAAATGTCACAGCAAACACACATGCATCGTGATTTACTATCTAACAGGGGACCTGAGTCAGTGTGTGTGTAACGTAATCACCATTCAATAATGACCTGCAATTAATACATTAGAGAGCTATTTCTGCTTGATTTAACCCTTTAAACTCAGGTATTGCTGTAAAAACTCTAAATCTTTACAGTGTGTTTGTGATGATAAGAAATGTCACAGCAAACACACAGGCGTCGTGATTTACTATCTAACAGGGGACCTGAGTCAGTGTGTGTGTAACGTAATCACTATTCAATAATGACCTGCATTTAATACATTAGAGAGCTTTCTGCTTGATTTAACCCTTTAAACTCAGGTATTGCTGTAAAAACTCTAAATCTTTGCAGTGTGTTTGTGATGATAAGAAATGTCACAGCAAACACACATGCATCGTGATTTACTATCTAACAGGGGACCTTATAACCCTATAGAACAATTTCTGCTTGTCCAGTCCATGATTTATTTTATTTTTTTAAATGGTGCAAGAAATCAAATCTCACTCTTAAAATCTCAAGAACAAAGGATTTCGGGGGGATTTTAGAGAGCAGAAACTATATTTGAATAGGCAGCTAATACAATCGGGCACAAATGTAAATGCATTGGTGTACCTGACAATAATCTTAAATGAGAGATGTGGACTGATCATATACTGTAATTATGAAGACACAACAGAGAATGAATTTCTTATAGAAATGACTTTTCTGTAATTTATTAGGTGTTATGTCTAAGGTATATTGTGTGTGTGTGCCTATTGTGATACCAGATGCCTGTGTAAACAAGTTAACTTATTTTAATGTGTTGAATAACATACTAAAGCACAAGAAGACTTGTGGGCTAACTAAGGGTGCGTTCACACTTGTAGTTCGGTTCGTTTGGTTAGTTTGGTCCGGACCAAAAAACAAAAACAAACATAATAGTCCTGGTCCGCTTAGCGTTCACACGGGCATTTTTAACAGCGAACCTAAAGTTACCGAACCAAAGGCATAGGGAGACGGTCACAACCTGATTGGTCGGCTTATATGACGTAGGAGCTCGTTTACCGAACATGCAAAACAATGCTGTGTGCGGATTACACGCGCGGGCATTTTATGCGTGTACATATGGCATTATTTTTTACCAGAGAACTCATGAAGAGCTCATGAAATGTTCACAACATTCAAAACAACGCTGTGTGCTGGATTAAACGCGATCATTTTATGCGTGTGTAACACATATGGCATTATTTTTTACCAGAGAACTCATGAAGAGCTCATGAAATGTTCAAAACAACGCTGTGTGCTGGATTAAACGCGGTCATTTTATGCGTGTACATGTGGCATTATTTTTACCCGCTGAGAACTCATGAAGAGCTCATAAAATGTTCAAAACATTCAAAACAGCAGCAGGATTTCCTCCGTTGTGCAGAAAAGAGTCGGGCGTCTCTTATGCAAAAGAGACGGCCGTTCTGTCGTCTGTACCTGCTAATAATGGGCAACACGGGAACTTTGATGAGATGAGCCAGGTATGCTTTTTGTGTGTTTTTATAGCATTTTCGAAACATGCTCGTCAGACCAAATATTGATGAGGCTCTTCCTCGTTGCTCTACGTTTGCCCTCTAACGTTAAAGTTACTCATTTTGGATAACGTACACAGATCTTTCCGCGTCGTCAAATCAGCTGCATTATGCGTGGCATCTTGTGACATTATACGTCTGGTTTTTGGTCCGTTTACATGTGTTTGGTCCGTGTTGCGTTCATATATCAATCGAACCGCACCAGAGTTCGTTTGGAAGCGGACCGAGACCCATCTTTTTAGCGGTCTCGGTCCGCTTGTTTGGTGCGCACCAGAGTTCGGGTGGCAGCGTTCACATATGTTCAAATGAACCGCACTAACCGAGCAACCGCACCAGGGTTCGTTTTAATCGAACCAAACATGACAAGTGTGAACACATCCTAAGTGTAGTGTGTTACTTGATGTTACATCTTGTAACTTTATTGCGACTGTGTAATAAATATATTTAAAAATAAGCTTCAAAATAAATGGCATTAAAGTATATTTTAGGTTACAAATAAATACTTCTCAGTACATTCAAAAGAACACAGTTATTATAAAAAGACATATTATTACTTGACACATTATATAGTCTGTACGAAGCTTAACTGCATTTATTATCATTTAAAAAACAATGTTATTTATTTGTAAAGACATGTAATGGTGGAGATGGCATATATATATATATATATATATATAAAATGAAGACAGACTTGACTGCCAGCTCACTTCACATTCACACACACACACACACACAGCTCCACTGCAGACTAATGGAGGTCCCCTGTTGGATAGGTAGACATCGGTCACACACACAGCTCCATTAGAGTCTATGGAGGTCCCCTGTTGGATAGGTAGACATCGGTCACACACACAGCTCCATTAGAGTCTATGGAGGTCCCCTGTTGGATAGGTAGACATCGTTCAGGTCCCCTCTTGGCATATTTTTTAAAAAATAAAAAAATGCTTATTTGAAGTTATATTATGAATAAGGACCTTAAAAGAAAATTTTGTATGTAATTTTTGTTTCTTCAAAATGACTAGAAACACAGGTCCCCTCTTGGATAGTGTAGAGTGATAGTCCCCTCTTGGTAATATAGACGTGTATGTGTGTGTGTGTGTGTGTGTGTGTGTGTGTGTGTGTGTGTGTGTGTGTGTGTGTGTGTGAGTTTTTGTTTGTCTGTTTTGCACTCTTGATGTTTTAGAGATTCACCCCTTCACTGTTGAGTCCTTTTTTTCTGCATCCTGGCTGATTTGTAGATTATATGCACAAAAAACTCTGTATTTTCATATTTTTGCCAATTTCCCATTCATTTCCTATGGCGGTCTTTTTTGACCCCAAGGCCCCGAGTGTGACTATTTTTTTTACGACCACTTAGACTTTTCCAATCCTGTCCCCAATTTTTTTTTCTGTCCATATACCAAGTACCAATACCCTCACCAAGTTTCGTACCATTCAGATGAAGCTACGATTTTTAACATTTCTTTCAAAAAAAAATTTGGGTCAGAAATGACCGAAGAACCCCAGAGGGTTAAGAGGACTTTATACAGTCTAGAAAGACGATGCAGAGCCTTCCATTAGGTTTTACTAAACATAGACAAAGTTTCAAAAGTTAAGGTGGACGTTTGATGGGAGTATTTCTTTGTCAAAAATACTACTTCCGGTTAGTCATAAGTTTCGGCAAGTTTTTTGAGATCATGCGTCCCCTTTGACGTTAATGGGGGCGGAATTTCCTTGTATGGGCCTGACGGACAATTCTACCGGAAGCGCGTGAGAGAGAGAGAGGGAGAGAGCGAAAGTAACAGGCTACGCCCATCAAAGCGCTGGCTTGTAGGATGCTGGACAGGTGATGTGCACATAACAATGTCACCAAAAGTGCGTTTTTGGTTGCCAGACCAAGACAGTCCTGCACAGATTCGCCAAAAACCCCGCGTTAAGGCAACAGTGGATGTAATTTGCTTTTCCGGATCAGCAACTGAGTTGCGTGAATGTTTATATCTGTTCGCTGCATTTCGGTGCCGACTGTTTCATAAACAAGGCCCAGCTCGACGCCGGATTTTCCCAATCGCCTAATGCTGAATGATGGAGCAGTCCCAACGTTAGAAGGGTGAGTGAGACTGCTTCAAATGTCTGTGTTTTTTTTAGCCCGCTTACTGTCTACACAAACCACGCGTAAACACACAAACACACGTGCACAACTGCACTTCCCACATGTACACCTTCAAAGACAAAAATACGACGATATAATTCAAGTATAAATATGTAAATAACACAAGCCGCTAAGCATATTATATAGTTAGTGTATAACTTGTACCACATACAGACGTCCTGCTCTAGTCGTTTTTGCTGCTGCTCCTGTTCAACTGCAGCCTCTGGGTCTGATTCCGGATCATAGATGTATGGCTGTATCTGATTAAAAGCCATATTTTTATTTTGAATAAAGTTTTTTTCCCGCTGTTGACACAGCTTTACGACGCACTCGACTCAACATAGCAGCAGCGAGCACACGTCATTATTTAGCTCCGCTCACACGACACGCCCCCACCCGCTCGGCTTTTTTCGGAAAGACTCGGAACAGCGCATCTTTCTTATATAATTATTAAAAAAATAAAGACTTTTCGGAGATATGCAGGATGCAATGCTACTCTATAGGTACTCAAGATTGACATGACACTGACTGAAACTGAGTGTTTCACCCCCCCTTTAATGTCAAACAAAAGATAAGGAATCACTCACTGCTTTTGATTGAATAGCTTTTGTAAGGATTAGTCTTTAATTTAAACAGTTAAATATGCAGCTATTTTACCTTTGATTAGCCTACTTAATTCAATTACTCTACCTAAAAACTAATGTTAGACCTATAAAAACCTGAAAAGCATTGTTAATTACACTTCAATCAAATTACACTTCAAATATTTTTTCCCCAAAGTTAGTTTATGTCATTGTAGGCAGTTATCATCACGATGATTTCATTTCAAGTGTTCGTTTTTTAAATAAGTTTAGTTTTAGTTAGTTATTTGATGCTATAAAAACGGCTGTGTGATGTCATGATTGACAGCTGAGATCGATGTCTTCTCTGAGTGAAGTTGTCACTGAGGCACTAACAGACTTTTTTCGGGATTTTTGGGAGCAGATTAATTAATTAAATTTAATTTCCATAACTGTTTATTTCACACCAACATAAATAATTGTTCTGCATCTGTGAGAGTATGGGTGTGCTTTTGATATCGCCATTGTACTTCCTGCTCTGCGCAATTTCGGTCCCGGACTTTTTTATATTTACTGTTGCACTAAAATCCAAAAGTGAAGAATTTATGTTATTTATTTCTTGATTGTTCAAGCTACCTCACAGAAGTGCTCAGTTTGTTAGAGTTGTTGAATGTTAAAATAAGGTGAATAAAATAAAAATAAGGAACATCCTGGTTCGTTTTTTCGCTCTTCTTTATTCTTTTTTTTATGTATTATAGAAGTATTGGATCGGGACTCGGTATCGGCAGATACTCAAAATCAAATGACTCGGACTCGAGGGCAAAAAAACCTGATCGGGACATCCCTAATTTAAATATTAAAAAAAAAGTTATTTTACATTATAAAAATATTACACAATAATACAGTTTTGTATATAAATGTATATAAATGTAGGCTTGGTGAGAAGAAGATACTTCTTACAAAAACATTTTAAAAATCTTACCATTCTCAAACTTTTGACCGGTAGTGTATATCTGTGTTAAATAGCACAATAGCTGCTTCTCATCTCATCACCTTCTTCTTCCTTCCTGCTCTGCATATTCCCTTCTCAACGCTGAGCTTTGGTTGATACAATCTTTGCAAACTGATCGCTTGTTTAACTTCTATTGTAACACAGCTGTTTAGTTAGCTAACTTAAATATCTCATCTTGTACTTTTGGACTGTTACCTGAAAGCGTCTGAGCAGCTGTAAACATAAATCCCGCGGAACGTTTTGTGTTTTTTTTTTTTTAGATTATTTGACGTTAAATGCATTATATGAGTCACATTTACAAAATCCAAAATTACATTATTTTTATTTTCAGTGGTGAAAAACGTAACCTATTAAATAGACTATTGCTGTAGCCTTGGTTTTGATGAACAGACTTGTAGTTCTTTGTCGAACACGAAGACTCTAATTTGACAGTTTACCATCTGATCTCACTTATTGATTGTAGGCTACGCAGGACAGGACAGACAGAACCACTCAGTGAATGTTTATTTGTTACTCTGGTAAATTACTCTGGCAGGCTTTATAGTTTCCGGGTCTATGATGTCATCTGCCTATCACGTTCCGTCTCTCTATTGGACTGATTACATACGTGCTTCACGACCCAATCAAGCAGAGGCGTTACCAGAGTGGTGATGCAGCTCAAGTTCCCATGAATGAGAACTTGTATACTACAGCTGATGAATAATGATAGAGTCTTCCAGGTAGAACTACGCTCCCATTTCTTTGTTCTGGTGGTGAGGCGCGTGGATTGACTTTGCCTCTAGGAGTTAAAGACCACTCTACTAGGAGTTTGGCTTCCTTGGAGCAGGGTTAGAAGAGGAGAGAAGACAAACTTCAATACACTAAACAATAGGGTGGTGCCGATATGACGTCACATTGTAGGCCAGCAGTAAGCATCACACTGGTTCCCCTAAAAAATATCTAATAAGAGGCTTGTCAAAGGCTTTTGGATTAAAAAAAAAACAAGCTCTGTGATCAACAAAAGTTTATGATACTTAATGTTCAAGATAATTTTCACAAATGAACGCAACTTTTATTCTGAAGCCTAAATGCAGTCACCAGAAGTAAAAAGCTAAAGGTAGCTTATAAATAAACTACACCACAATCCTATGACTTCAACATCACCATCACTATCTTGTGACAACTCTTTCAGTTGTTTATAAGAGCACAATTGTAAGCATAAAATAGTTGTAAAACCCACTTGTTAGCAAATGCTTTTTTCAAGAAACGTAACAGCTTATAGAAATCACAAAAGGTATAATACTGATATATTGTATGTCATAGAATAAAACATGAAACTGCTTTGTTTTTGAGTTCATCACAGACCTTATTTCTGGCATTTAACCCAAATCCCACTTGTTTTCTGCATTGTTTGCCTACATAAGTGATGTCATAACTGCACCACTATATTAGCTATCTAAATAAAAAAATTAAAATAAAATATCAAATTTACAAAAGAACATTGGCCTAAAAACTGTCAAAATAAATTGTGACAGCAAAAAACTAATTTCAGAATTTTGCAGGCAACAGATTTGCTTTGTCAAAGCCTACATATGTAGTGACCTTACATAAGCAGAGATGTTAATGTTTACCATTTATTACTTTTTTGCTTTGTTCAAAAATATCATCAATACGAAATTTACATACCTTGTTGAACTAACAGATATAGGCTATATTTGTCAACAGTGTATGCTGTTTATATGGTATAACCGTAAGCATAAATTGCATGCATTATGTATGTATTTTACTAATGTCACTTTATCTAACATGTCTGTATCATTTTTTTTAAATATATTTGTGAATTAAATAAAATCAGTTATACCTATTCTTTGTCTTTGAACAAATAATTAAAAATATCAAAATGTTAATATACATGTTATTCTATTTTTTCAGTAGGACTTGGATGTATTTTTCCTCATCATATGTTGCTTTGTATTTTGTTCAGGCTTTAACAAGATTATATAACATTTAGGTGCAAATATGCACAATAATAAGCCAAAGCTAGAGGCTAAAATGGCAAATATCTCCACAGCTACAGTAAATTTTCCAGGAGAACTGACATAAGCTGGAATAAATGTGATCCACACAGCACAGAATATGAGCATACTGAATGTGATGAATTTGGCTTCATTAAAGTTATCAGGCAGCTTACGTGCCAGAAAAGCTAAAATGAAACACAAAAAAGCTAGGAGGCCAATGTAACCCAGCACAGCCCAGAAACCTACAGTAGACCCCAGACTGCATTCAATAATGATCTTTTCCTTATAATATTTCATATTTTTGTAGGGAAATGGGGGAGATATTGTTAGCCATAGCACACAGATAAGAACCTGTATAAGTGTAAAGGCAAGAACACTGAGTCGTTGTTGTGAAGGCCCAAACCATTTCATGACATTACTTCCTGGAAGTGTAGCCTTGAAGGCCATTAACACCACTATTGTTTTCCCAAGAACACAGGATATACAGAGGACAAAAGTGATCCCAAACGCTGTGTGACGCAACATACAGGACCACTCAGTGGGCCGACCAATGAATGTAAGTGAACAGAGGAAACACAGAGTCAATGAGAAGAGCAGCAGGAAGCTCAGCTCTGAGTTGTTGGCTTTTACTATGGGGGTGTCCCTCTTGTTGTAAAACAGGATGGCCACCATTGCAGTTAATCCTACTCCAAACAGTGAGAAAAAGACTAGCACTACACCCATCACTTCTGCAAATGACAGAAACTCTACAGCTTTTAACACACATTTATTTTTTTCCACATTAGACCAGTATTCCCCTGGACATTGCTTGCAGTTAATTGAATCTGGAGAAGAAGTTGTAATCATTGGTTAGAAACAAATGGAAACAATTTCATTGATGAACAGTGAAGAGCAAATAAACAATTCTCGTTGGACCTTTGAGATTAGCTCTGAAGGACCTCTGAAGATTACCTGTCTCATTGCTGATGGCTCCTTCTGCACATGGGATACAGTCATAACAGCAGACAGGTCTTCCTTTTTGCACAGCCTTTCTGGTGCCTGGAGGACAGCTCTCACTGCAGACAGACCTTGGCTTCTATATGTAAAACATTATACATATAGATATTTTTACTGGCTCTGAATAATTAAGATTTAACAATACAATTAATTAATAATGTTTATATAGGGATGAGGATGACGTTAAACCGGGGTCCATCAGCAAACGACACGATCGCGTGCTTCGTCATTCAAATGCGCTAACTGTTGACGGTTACTCCATTGTTGTTCTGTATAACGTTACAGTATTCTGACGTGCAAAACCGTTTTGCTTGCTACTTCTAAGGTCTAGTCGCATACAATAGTCCATAAACCGAATCATGTCCTCATACACTGCGAGTAAACACACAGAAATGTGGAGAGGCCATTAAATACAGTAACTTACATACCACAGAGACGGACGTCCTGATGTTGCCGTTTCTCCTGTTCAATTTATTTATCCCTCAGATTTGATTCTGGATCATTATCTATATTAGCTGAGATAGCCATGGGTTTCTCCACGCTTGAGGACGTCACCGCTTTGCGCGCTTGTCATTCTTTAGCTCCGCCCACACGATACGCCTCCAGGCGCTCGGTTTTTTCCGGAAAGACTCGGTACAGCCTATATTTCTTTTATAAATATGATAAAACTAAAGACTTTTCGGAGAGATGAAGGATGCAATACTACTCTATAGGTACTCAAGATTGACATGAGATTGACTGAAACTGAGTGTTTCACCCCCCCTTTAAAGGACAACTCCGGCAAATTTTTTACGTTTATCTTGATCGTTATATCTTAACAGTCTATAGAAAAAAGAAAAAAATGAACCGGATTGGTGCTGGCAACACGGAGTTATTACAGTTAATGCCCAGAGCCCCCCCCCCCCCCCCCCCCCCCCAGCTAAAACGGCAGCTTTGGGGGCATACACGTAAAGGGTCTTTGTGCCTCTTAACAGACACAAAATGCAATTAAAATGTCTGTCCAACATGAACAGGTCACTCACATGACAACGAGATGCGTTTAGCCACCCACTTAGCCATTGTTTAAATTCACCTGTTTTAGATGTTTTCTAGCTGCGTATCGCCCTGAAGTCCCGTTGGAACGCAGCGGTAGCCGGAAAAAAGTTATTTAGTAATTTAATTATTTTAAATTACTGCACATCTTTCATCTTTCCTCAAGCTGGGTGTGCCCAAATGGAAGGATAAATAAAGTTTATATTACCTCCATAGTGGCTGCACCCGTCTTGGCATTTTTCTTCAACTGGCCCGGCTGTGTTGTGTCTTTGTAAGTCAAGTGGTCAAGTGTTCGCTGCAAATTTTTACAATTCGGAAAGGCACAAACGTGAACAATTTCTTCTTCACTGGTGAGCCCGATCGGATCATCTCTCTAGTGATGTCCGCTCACGAACGAATCGTTCTTTTTAACTGGTTCTTTTGAACCAGTTCTTTTTAGTGAACCGGGTGAACCAGTTCACCAAATCAGGCTGAATCGTTCTAAACGGTTCGCGTCTCAAATCAGCGCTGACCACACACGTTATTTTAGTTACTCACTTTCTGACATGAGTGACAGTCCCTCTGAATATAAATAAACTAATGTCTTGAATTATATGTTGTAACTCCAACCGTTCACTGAACTGAGTCATGTTTTTCTGAGAGATCTGATGAACTCACGAGCAGCTGATACAGAGCATGTGCGAGTAACTGAACGAGCAGCGGTTCTCATCAGATCAGCAGTACAGAATCGAAAACTATTTATCTCGGACACGTTCAATACTGAGGACCATATATCGCCGGGCATTAACTGTAATAACTCTGTGTTGCCAGCACCAATCCGGTTCGTTTTTTTTCCCTATAGACTGTACTCACAAAGATATAACGATCAAGATAAACGTAAAAATTTGCCGGAGTTGTCCTTTAAGTGATGCTATGGGACACCCCATAGCATCACTTAAAAGACAACCCCGGCAAATTTTTGTCTGTGTGTTAAATGATTCTGTATTCATGGCAAGCAGCAAGAGTGCAGGATTAACTTGAAACATATTGGTGACTATGCTTTATGATTATTCTATTTGTTAGAATTTTGATATACAAACATCTGTTGTCAAGTAAGTTCCATAATGCTAATTTAAATCAGTAATATTTCATATTGGTATTGACCCTCATCCTATGCCGAAGTCACAAAAAGTAGCCTAATGAAAAAAATAATAAACAAAAAAATGTATCCCTGTTTCCCAAATAATTCATCTTTTACAAAAACACACCCTCTGCTTGTCACAATTATGTTCTGTCCTGTGGTCACCTGTGCTCGTTTGTCTGATTAGGTTACCTGTGTCAAACCTGTTACGCTGAATCACAACTTTTGAAAAAATCATAAGAAATGCTCAGATCCTCAGATTAAAACAGATTGTGAATCCTTTGCACTAAAAGCATAATTATGTGGTCTCATTTGAAAGCGGACAATTGGCAGTTTACTGTAAAGTCAAAATTATAATATTTTTATAATCAAAAATCGCTATAATACGCTTCAAATTTTGTAAATTTATTAGAAATGTATTTGTATGAAATATCTTTATGAAAATAAAATTGAAAATGGCCTTTAAGCGATCTAGAAATGCACTACAGCTAAAGCCACAAGTCTGACCATGTTATATTTCAGATCTGAAGATGATAAGTCTAAAACTCTGAATTGTATTAAATTTTTTACAAGATCGTTTCATGTGATTATATTTTGAGATCTCTCTAAAATATAAACTGATGTTTATTGCCATTTCTTCTGAGATTTCATTCAGTGTATTGCCTCTATTGTTTAGAGGTGCAAACTGCCCCATTCAGTTTGTCTCCCCGGCACACATTCACACTTCTGCGGACTGGTTATGGCTCTAATTAATATTCTTTTGTCTGTATTATAATTACTAACGTCTCTCTATTTAAACTGTTCTATTCAAACCTAATTTCTAAATCAAACCTCTCACTTTTACCCTCTCTGAGACTCTGTCAAATGCATTTCTTGCGAATAAACATTTCAGTAGTTTTACATTTAAAAAATGTTCATAAAATAAAGTATTTGCTCAGTGGCAGGTGCATCTAGGGCAAGCTAGCATGTTAGCTTAGCACACCGGCAAAACAACAATTTATAAGATTAAAATCATATTTTATTCAGAACTTACTTCATATCACTTTATGATTTGTAAGTCGAGTGTTTTATATAACAATCTGTGATCTCATGTAGCTTCCCAGCAAACGCGCCAGTGTGGGCTTACTGTGGGTAACAGTTGAGCTTGCCCACAGAAAACCCTCACGGGCCCCGGTTGGTTTAGCCCTTGCGGGGCCCATAGCGGTTCTGCCCATTTGGGCCCCAATGAGGGTCTAGTGTGGGCAACCCACTGTGGGCTTGCCCACAGAAAACTTTATATGAAGTCCATGATATTTCTTACCGTATTTTTTTAATACAATTTTAATTAAATCAATTAAATCAAATCAAAACTTATTTGTCACAATTAAACAATGCAAATGGTTGATCATTGGCTGATTTGTTTATTATCATTGGTATTCATTAGTGATTATTTATTTATATTATTATATACATTATATTGTTATATATTTTTATATTATAATAAATACATCACTGATGAATTTAATATGATTTATATAATGTTATATTTCTGAAATGGCCCAAAAAAAAGGAAAGGAAAGAAAATAATGAAATGATTAGTAATACGCTAGATGGCGTCATCACGGGATCATTTCTAACCAATGAGACTGCTGCTGGACCTTTTCACCGTGTCCGCTAGCTCAGTCAGCTGTCATTTCGGACTGGCAAGCTCTGCTCCAAACCCAAACAGGTAAGCTTTTTTAAGTTTTCATGTTAATATGTGAGTTTTCTATTAAAATTTGTGAAACAGGTCAAAATGGTAAAAAATTTATTCATTTATATTAAACTACACACATGTTAGTGGTTTATCTGTTTAACGTTATACCTCTGCTGATGTTTAAACGATAACGGTTATAACGGTCCACTAGCCCATTTTTCTGGTCATCTCTGAGGTAATATATACTTTAAAACTGAATTAATTCATTAATAAATTCATTAGGGTCCTCCTGGAATTTAATTTAGTGTAACAGCCCAAACTCTCTGCAGGGTGTACACTTTAATAACACACTTTCAAAACGGAATATATAAAACAAAAAAAAATGTCAGTAAACAACAGTTCACCCAGAAGCTGTTTATTGCTACTGGTGATTTTAATCATTCAAACTTAAGTCTGTGCTACTGATATTTCACCAGCATTTCCTTGCTGGCAACACCAGCAAGTTTCCTCACACAAGAGGAAACAAAACCTGATAAAATGAGAAAAGAGAAACTGCCATCAAGCTCAAACCCTCAGCTGACCACCCACCAATTACACACTCCTGTGTCGTCACAGATGTCTGCAATACACTAAGCCGGATCAGCACGCACAAGGCTGCTAGACCAGCCAATATTCCTGGACGCCTACTCAAGGCATGTGCAGAGCAGCTCGCTGGGTTTTTTACAGACATTTTCAGCCTGTCTCTTGCCCAAGCAGCTGTACCAACATGCTTCAAATGCACTTCCATTGTGCCAATGCCAAAACACTCTAGCCCATCATTATGAAGTGAGTTGAGCGGCTGGTCCTGGCACAGCTAAAATACTCTCTACCATCCACACTGGACTCACACCAGTTTGCCTACCATAGCGATAGGCGCACAGAGGATGCAGTTTCCATGGCACTGCACTCTGTGCTCACTCATCTGGACAAATAATAACACTTATGCACGAATGCTGTTTGTTGACTTAAGCTTAGCATTCAACACTGTCACCAAGTTAATAGCCATACTTGGTGACCTGGGCAGCATTACCTCAATGTTCAACTGGATTTTGGACTCCCTGACCAACAGACCCTAGAATTTTTGATCAGGCTCCACCTGTTCCACGTCCATCACACTTAATACTGGTGTACCACAGGGCTGTTTGATAAGCCTGTTTCTCTATTCACTCTTCACCTAAAATTGCAAGCCTTTGTATGGATCTAATTCAATCGTCAAGTTTGTGGATGGCTCTACTATGATCAGTTTCATCAGCAACAACAATGCCACATGGTGAACTGAAAATAACCTACTCCTCAACACCACCTAAACAAAAGAGCTCATCATGAACTTCAGGAAAGAGTTTTTCTTTTTTGCAGTCAGAGTTGAAAACTTTGGTCAGGTGCAGGTTGTTTATACATTGACCTGTACAACACTGATTGCTATACTGCCATCTTAGTTTAACATATCATGTAAAATATTTTTATAGTAATAGCCAGAAAACAAATAGACATTTTAAAACCTAAACTGTATTTTATTACCTTGTACCTGTACTTGTGTAATGACAATAAAGTTGAATCTAAACTAATCTAATCTACAGAGACATCAGAGCAAACGGCAGACATCAGAAGGACTAGCTAAGGAAAGGCTCTGAGTGTTAATGACAGCTGAGCACCCATCATTTTCATGAAATCATCTGATCTCATCATTTTCAAAAATGCGCTCTTTTTATAAATAAATCACTGATTTAATATTTAAAGAAAGTACATTCTCACCTTCTCACCTACATTTTGTGACACATTAACAGTAGTATTTTTAAATTATGCTGGGTTTCTCATCTGCTATTGATGCTTGCTGGTTGGTGTGAGATGCATTCTGGGATAACGGTCAGTGTGAAGTCCACACAAGTCTCCTCTCAATTCATCCTCGATAACAGGGGACACAACCCCGACTCTCGATTCGAACTTGGCAAGTCTGAACTACCAAGTACGCAAGTCAGAAGTTTGCGGGTTTTTAATGTGTTTGCTGTAACTACATTGTGTCTTTTTCCCATCAAACCGCCAGACTTGCTAATGGTTTGACCGTACCAGGGCAAGCCTTTCTTTGTAGGCATGTGAAAGAGTGATTCTGAAATCCACTGCCGCATCAATATACCTGAATATAGTACATATATCCAATGGGCACCCTAAGAGACGGGTGGACTTGTTGTTCTGGGCAAGCTGGCGCCTGCTCCAGATCTGGAAAGTCACTACGGGCCTAATTCCGGGGTGAAAGCGTCAACAAGTGACACGTCTATGGAAACGTGCATCAGATTAACCGGCATGAGTGTAAATTTACCATGACTGTGCATTGTCTCTGAGCCAATCAGAACCATCCACATTGCAGTAATGATGTGGATAAGACCTTGAAAACGGTATAACTGTTGGGACAATTGTATATACGATAGGGCGGCCTACGAACTCCTTGTGAGACTTGAAGCTGGCTTCTGCTTTTGAAACTGCAAACTATTCTAAGTAAATTTTTCTTTTAATTAATTGCAATCTTGACTCTGTCTTCATTTCTTCACTACTGGTCCTGGGTCATAAGCTGTTAACCCCTAACACATGAAACTGCAGACATACATTATATATATATAATATATATATATATATATATATATATATATATATATATATATATATATATATATATATATATATATATATATATATATATATAATTACACACAGGTGATTTTTAAAACTTTAGTGCAATATAAAAATGTACACAATAAGTGCATTGTATCACATTATTCATTTAAATGTTAATACATAATAGTTAAGGCCACCTAATTTAAAGTGGGTCATTTTTTATGGAAAAAAGTGTCAATTTGTCATGTTCTCAAACAAGTGAACAGAATATAACCTGGTTGTTGTGGAACTATTTTCTAACCTAAACATTTATTTTTTTACCAATCATGAAGGAAAGTATTTACTTTTTTAGTTTTTGATATGACATTCTCTACATTTAAAATAATCCTTTAGCAGAAACAGTGTATTGCCATTTACCTTTAGCTGTCCTCCAGCCCAAATGATCTCTTTAGTATTAAGCTCTAAGCGCTGGTCAGGAGGCAGTGAGGCATCATAGTATCCCACAGTTTTAAACTGGAATGATCCATTTGATTCCTGCTGCCAGTTCACAACTTCATATTGGGCTACTGCACCACCAGTGCTGTCAAACCATACATGATCACCCATTTTGATAGTGAAATTTACCTTTTTAAGAGCCTCAACCACCTAGTGGAAAAAAAGAGTCAGTTTTGATATTATCACTGTTGCTTTTAACATATTCAACAAACATGTTCCCTCTTCTATGTCTTTTATCTTTTACCTCTCGTGGTTTTATCGTCAGGTTTTTCTCACAGCCTTCGTGTTCTTTGCACTCAAGTAGCTTGTGTAGTGAATGAGCTACAGCATAAACCGCTTTGTAGACGTTGCTTGCATATCTTTGTTCAGGCACATCTTCAGTGTAGTTTTTTAGCATAAGTACATCCTCATATCTGCTGCAACTTAATGCATATCCAGAATAATTTGCCTCACTCTGTATGCATTGAAAAGCTGTGTCCCAGAATGCTTTTTTAACATAATCTACAAACCCTTCAATATTGATTTTTCTTACTGCAAGCCCCAGTGACCCTCCTAGGGAAGGAAAACTATTTGGAGTGATATAATTCTTTGTGGTTATCCATGATTCTACACCAATCATTTGGAAGCCTGTAGTGTTCTGGATGCTTAACTGATCAATAAGTAAGCCCATCTCAACAAATGAAACAAAGGCAACAATTACTTTCGCCGTGCCTCTTTCTATAGTGTCTACAACTTTTTTGAGTTTTTCTGGCTCTGTTCGGTAGAATTTCACAGAGTACTCTACACATATTCCCTCTTCCTGTGCTATTTTCAGAAATATGGCCATTCCATTGTTTCCATAGTCATTGTCACTGTTCACAGCTCCCACCCAAGACCAGCCAAAGTGCTTAACAATGTATACAAGTGCTCTGCTCTGGTGATAATCACTAGCAATAGTTCTGAAGAAAGAGGGGTAATTTTTTCTATTACTGAGACATTCACATGTGGCTGAAGGACTTATCTGAAAAAGAAATCACTTAAGACAATGTTACAGTCATCAGTATGGTGATAATGTCAAACATGTAGTGTTAACGCTCCTTACCACTGGAATTTTAAAAGGTCCTGTTGTTCTGGAAATAATCACTGTGGCAGAAGACTCTGATTCACCTATGATAGCATATAAAGGTGACTGTCCATTGCATCTGTGTCCTCCTCCAAACTCCTTACCATTCATCAGTCCCATAGTTGCACTCATGGTAGACAGTCTTGAACCACAGGTATCATAGATTCGATAACCAATAGAAATATTTGGAAGCAAATTGTCACTTCTGTTAATCTCCTCAATTGTGAAAATCATGATTTGTGCCAAACGATAATCTCTCAGATTCACACTGTGAAAATAAACTTTAAATCAGTTTGCTTAATATAAAGTAAGGTAACAAACAATTTCAAATGTAACAAACCTTGAGCATGACAGAAGTTGAGGTTTTTGTGTAAACTCAAAAGAAGGTAATGTTTCCATTCTGTGGATTGCAAAAATTCCTCCAATAGTTACATCTCCATCTTTAGAAAGCAGCGGGAACTTAGGATCTCCCATTGTTTGACAAGGAGTGTTTTCCACCTTTGTATGAAGTTGATGGAAAAGCAGGAGTGTATAAAGAAAGAGAAGCATCCCAATGAGTGTGCACTGCAGTGAATGCAAAATGCTAATTATCCGATACAGTAATTGCACTCTTATAGAAATAATTAGTATGGTTGACTGATTGAGAATGTAGCCAATAACCCGATTGGACAAGTTATTCTGTTCAAGCAGGGGTGTGATAAACCAGTTTGTTTTTTTCATCCTGTCATAAAATAGTAAATTGTGAGATTAGGTAGTTCAATAGAGACATGTGGGATTCATTCGATTCATCTGTGGCAAGGACGAAAAAGAAGAGGAACAAGAGGAGGATGAAGCCAAGCAAGATAAATGAATGTGTTGTAAATCTGTTTTTTTCATTTATAAATAAAAGTTTCCGAGTTATATCAGATTGTATTTGTCTTTTTACTGTACCTGTAACTACATTAAACGAGGGAAACAAGAGCCACTTTAATTTACAGTCTATACATTCATACTTACCTGTAACTACATTAAACAAGAGGGAATAAGAGCCATTTTAATTTACAGCCCGCAGATTTGTACGTACCCTGTAACTACACGGATAATTAGCCCTTAATTAAAAAATACTTACAGTATATATAATTTGTTAATTTTCCTGAAAGTTACCCCTTTATTCCCCCAAAATTACATGTTGTTCCCATATACCCACACATTCTTACTTTATATTTACACTATAATTAACGAATGTTAGGCTGTAAATTCACTTTAATTATCCAGTACTTTCTGGGCCGTAATCTAAAGAGTTACCAGATTTCCTTCTTAAAATAAATGTGTAATTACATTGGATTACTTGTTATGGTTTTTGTTTGATATTTATTGTAGAAAAAAAATACGTAATTAGTAATTAAGAATGTTCACCTGAATGGTAATTTTGTGTGGGTCCTAACACACCAGTAAAGTGATGTGGACACTGTACTGTCAAAGAGCGCCGTCTGTCGGATGAGACGTTAACCCGAGGTCCAGACTCTCTGTGGTCGTTACAAATCCCAGGATGTCCCTCGATAAAGAGTAGGGGTGTAATCCCGGCATTCTGGCCAAATTTGCCCATTAGCCCCTGTCCATCATAGCCTCCTAATAATCCATAAAAAATGATTGACTTAATCACTCTGTCTCCTCTTCACCAATCAGTTGGTGTGTGGTGGGCGTTCTGGTGCAATATGGCTGCCGTCGCATCATCCAGGTGGGTGCTGCACATTGGTGGTGGTTGAGGAGATTAACTCTTCTATGGAAAGCGCTTTAAGTGCCTAGAAAAGCGTTATATAAATGTAACAAATTATTATAAATACAAGGTATTATTTTTTGAGAGAATGGTCTTAGATGCTTATGTCAATAGAGCTGCCCTGTGGATAAAGTCTGAACAACTGTTAATTTGCTTTGAGTCACCTAGGAAGAGGTACCCTGCATCTAAGCAGAGGATGAACAAGTGGGTTGTTAGCGACTTCAGCTCTGCAGCACATTTTGCATTTTTTTGAGAATTAGGAATATCTGAGTTTAAAAGAGCGCCCTACCCACATACATTGGAGTAAATTGATCAAAATGGTCTCATTTTATAGAAAACTACTCTAAATTTTAACACAGTGGTGGAATATTGCATATATTATATTGTATCTATTCACAATCTTATTATAAACATAGATAAAAAATAAATATTTTGATTTAATTTTTTTTATTAATTTGTTATTTAAAAATCTATATTTTTTAAATCATTTTGGGATCCAAGCTATTTGGAAGTTTCTGTTGATTCTATAAATTGGCACTAAACAGGGGGAAAAGGATTTTTCTTGATATCTCCTTGCAAATAAAAGTTATTGAGATTTATCTGACCAAAGTGTCTAATAACTCCTACTCATCTGCATTGACATAAACTGGCCCCTAGGAAATCGAAAAGAAGGGTCTGCCTCTTCAACTTTGTAAAGGGAGATCTCGGCTCTGATTGGTCTAGAATCATGATCCACATGTCTATAAAGAGCTGAGATTCTCAGCTTTTCTGTAATATGATGCAATATGTGATGACATCAAAAATCGTAATAGCAATAATACATGCATCACATGTTTTGATCTGGACATCGGTGACATATTACAGTGTCCTTTGGCCATGCATGCTCACAGACATGTAAAAATAGTCTCATTTTGAAGCACACAACCTAAGGAACAAGCTGATATAGGGTTTTAGGCTAGTAGCTTTACAACGAGTTTGTGATCCGAACAGGAAAATGACTCATGTGTTTGCTTGTTCAAAGGAGTCATTTCCATCTTTGTGATTCTTTTGATAATACATTTACTGTAAATTATTGGATCGGTTAAATTAATATTTTTATTTTGATTAATAATCAATATTCCTGAGGCCGATAGCTTTCATTTGATACATGACTTGTCTATTTTAGGTGTGTTTGTGTGATAAAAATATGAAATTTTATATTATTTGCATGATTTTCTCAAGGGGGGGGGGGGGGGGGGTCATTGGGGGGGGGGGTCAAATTCAGACCGTATTATTTTCTTCTATGTAATATAAATGCAGAAGTTATTGGGTTATTAAGAAAGCTGAGGTTCTAATCTTTCAAATGATACCATATATGTCTAGTTTTGTGGTGCGCGAGTTAAAGATTTTTAAAAAAGATTATGATGATGCAATTTTGGACCCACAGGTGGGTCCAAGAGGGGGTGCAGGGCCATCTCACCTGCTTATGAGTCAGCTAGTCAGTCTAGTTTGAAAATAGTAGAAGATTATAGGAACCATAAACATATATTATTCTTATTCTTTTATTCAGCACAAACTTTCACCGCTTGCTATTGATTGGAAGCCTTTATATTTGCTCACTTTATTCTTCATTTATTTATTCACATCAATCAAAAATCAAGATATTGCAACTGAATCAAACACTTTGACAGCAAAATTGTTGTCAAGGACTTTTGTAATGCATTGTTAATGTTATGACAGTGTTCACAGATAACAACAACAGATTTAGAATTGTCAGCATTTCAACAAAATATATTGTTTAACATCAGAATCTTTAAATATTTGTACATTTTGTATGTATGTTTTTGATATAACTTACACCACTGCATTATATTTAGTTTAATAAAAATGATTCGCCCGCTTTTACGCGAGGGACTTTTGGCCCTATCTCAGAGAGGGTGGGTCCCGGCGGCTCGTCCTTCGGGGTGGTGAGGGGCCCCCAGCGGCCCTGTCCGTCCCCGGTGTGCAGAGCCTCTGGGACCCTCCTTCCGAAGCACTCCCTTTCCTGTTGGGCCCTATATCTCGGCCCGAGGGGGGCCCAGGAGCTCGGGGCCAGGGGCGTCCGAGAGGGCCCCCCGAGACCCTCCTTCGACCCGAGTTTGGTGCCTCTGGGAGGTTTGGCGGCAAAGCTGTGGCCGTTTGAAGTTCGGCGTCTTTGGCCGATGTCAAAATCCCACAAGTCCAAAAATCCAAACAGAGTCCGGACCTCCAGCCCCTCCGCCGCTCTGGGCCAAGCCCGGGGAAGGAGCACGATTCCCGGCCACAGCCAGATTCGCCCGCGACCCCGGAGGTTGACCTGGGTGACAGGCCGATTGAAAAAAGATGGGGAATGTTCTCCCCTCACTTTTTAGCTTATATCTCCGCGAGGGAAGGGCAAAACTTTCTGAAACGCGGGACCCTTACGGGGCACGTGGAGGCTGTCCGAACGAGAACGGCCCCGTTCCGGAAGACCCCGGGAGTCCCGAGCAACGGCCGGTCAAAGTCGGGCCTAGCCGATTTGGGGCTCCGTACTGTAGGGTCTCGGGGGGCCCACAGGTCCCTCCCAGCACCCTCCGTTTGGAGCTCCAAATCGGCTCAGTTTCCGACAAACCACCACCTAAAGCTGCACCGGAAGTGGTCGTATCTCGGAAACGGGAGGGCCCAGGAGCCCGGGATGGTGGGGATGGAAGGGCCCCTCAGGGAGCCCCCCTCCACCCATAGCACGAGCTCCGACTCGGCCGGACCCCCGAGATGTGCCCGCTTTTACGCAAGGGACAAAGGCGGCCCTATCTCGGAGAGGGCGGGTCCCCGCGTCTCGTCCTTCGGGGTGGTGAGGGTCCCCTGTCGGCCCTATCCGTCCCCAGTGTCCCTAACCTCTGGGACCCTAACCTTCCGAAGCGCACCCTTTCCTGTTTGGCCCCATATCTCGGCCCGCGGGAGGCCTAGGAGCTCGGGGCCGGAGGCGTCCGAGAAGGGCCCCCGAGACCCTCCTTCGACCCAAGTTTGGTGCCTCTGGGCGGTTCGTCGGCGGAGCTGCGGCCGTTTGAATTTCGGCATCTTTGGCCAATGTGAAAATCCCCAAAGTCCAAAAATCCAAACAGGGTCCGGACCTCCAGCCCCACCGCCGCTCTCAGCCGAGCCGGGGGGAGGCTGGCCCTCCCCGGACACGGTCGGATTCGTCCGAGACCCCGGAGGTCGATCCGGGTGAAGGAGCGAGTGAAGCGGAAGGGGAATTTTCACTCTTTCGCCCAAATCTCCGCGAGGGTCCCCTCGTAGAGCTCGTCGGGACGGATCGAACGAGACCGGCCACGCCCCGAAAGTCCACGGGGCCCCCGAGTTACGGCCGCTTGTTGAAACTTTAACCGGCCGTCTCTCGGAAATGCGGAGGCGAAACCGTCTGTAATCCGGGTAGGATCGTAGGGGCCGACGAGGCCTTTCAAAAGAGCCCACCCACGCCCCGAAACTCGCCAGGGAACGGGAGCTAGGGCGCTCCAAAGTCAGGGGTTCCGCGAGGATCCCCTCGTAGAGCTCGTCGGGACGGATCGAACGAGACCGGCCACGCCCCGAAAGTCCACGGGGCCCCCGAGTTACGGCCGCTTGTTGAAACTTTAACCGGCCGTCTCTCGGAAATGCGGAGGCGAAACCGTCTGTAATCCGGGTAGGATCGTAGGGGCCGACGAGGCCTTTCAAAAGAGCCCACCCAAGCCCCGAAACTCGCCAGGGAACGGGAGCTAGGGCGCTCCAAAGTCAGGGGTTCCGCGAGGGGGCGCTCCGGAGCCCTGCGACGGTCGTGGCCGGGCGAGGGCGGGGAGGGGTCATTCCACCCCGAGTTTGAGTGCGATGGGCCGCTCCGTCGCCGAGATATGGGCCCTTTTCCCGTCGGGCCAATGGCGGACGGCCGGCGGCCATATTGACTCGCGGCCGTGGGAAAATTGCAAATTTCTCGACGGAGATGCGACGAAATCGCGCGAAATTCACACTGTGCATTGTTCTCACCGAGACGGTTCGAACGTGGAGCTTTAGGTTTTTGGACTTTTTCTCACCGTCACCCAAACATCCAGGCCCACGCCAACGGTAAGCCTGAGCCAGGGATGGCTTTTTATTCTCGTCCGAGAGTGAATTCTTCCGCAGTGCTGGTTCCCTCCCCCGCGCCCTGGGGTCCCGCGAGGGACCTCCGGGGTGGCGGTTGGGGACAGCCTTCCCCCCCGGGGAAGCCTCCCCTCCCGGGCAGGCGCTCCGGATTCCGCCGCGGCCGGCCACCGGAGCTCCGGTCTGCGGCCCCTCCTCTGGAGGCTGGGCTCGAGCCAAGTCGGACTCAAAAGTGCCCTCCCGGTTCCTGTGGGGGAGAGGGCAGCGGTGCCGCCTCCCCCTAGGCAGACTGTCATGGGGCACTCTGAGCGGGCATAGAATCGGTGGAAGTCTGGAGGCCGGCTCCAGGGCATTCGAGGCAGTCACCCAAGCCCAGCCCAGCAGGGTGAGCCCTCGAAATCCTAACACGACCGGGAGCTCAATGCTCCTCGGGCCTCCCCCCGGGAGGTGGCCTCACCCCGGCCCGATCGGGTCGGCCGGGCCGTTTTCGGAGGGTGGTCTCGCACCAAGTCGGACTCAAAAGTGCCCACCCGGTTCTTGTGGGGGAAAGGGCAGCGGTGCCGCCTCCCCCTAGGCGGGCATAGAATCCAGTTTCCACCGTGCGTGCGGTGGAAGTCTGGAGGCCAGCTCCAGGGCGTTCGAGGCAGTTGCCCAAGCCCAGCAGAGGCTTCACTGGTCGGGCAGGCTAGGTGGGCGAATGGGTCACCTGCCTGGATGGATGGAAGTCCTCCAGAGTGTCGGGGTGTCCGAGGCAGTCACCCAAGCCAAGAAAGGGCTTCACTGGTCGGGCAGGCTAGGTGGGCGGATGGGTCACCTGCCTGGATGGATGGAAGTCCTCCAGAGTTCCGGGGTGTTCGAGGCAGTCACCCAAGCCCAGAAAGGGCTTCGATGGTCAGTCAGGCTAAGTGGGCAGATGGGTCACCTGCCTGGATGGATGAAAGTCCTCCAGAGTTCTGGGGTGTCCGAGGCAGTCACCCAAGCCCAGAAAGGGCTCCAATGGTCGGTCAGGCTAGGTGGGCGGATGGGTCACCTGCCTGGTTGGATGGAAGTCCTCCGGGGTGTCCGAGGCAGTCACCCAAGCCCAGCAGGGTGAGCCCTCAAAATCCTAACAAGCCCGGGAGCTCCATGCTCCTCTGGCCTCCAAGGCCTCCCCCCCGGGAGGTGGCCTCAACCCGGCCCGTCAAAACCAGGCTGTCAGAAAAGGGGGTGCTGGCACGCCTAAGCCTCGGCCGGCTGAGATTTCCGGAGGAAAGACAAACATCCTCCTGGAAAATAAACTATATCCCAGAATCTGCACACACTTCGGAGCTCCGGCCCCTGTACCTCCCTGGTGTCAGTGCCCAGGGAGGCTGCCTAGTCCCGGGCACGGTCGGATCGGTGGGGCCCCTCCGGAGGGCCGGTGCGCGCCAAGACGGACTCAAAATGACCCGTCAGGGTTTTGTCGAGGAAAAGGGTGACACTCGACTTGCAAACACGGACCTGAGAAAACCAGGCTGTCAGAAAAGGGGGTGCTGACACGCCTAAGCCCGGTCTGAGCCTCGGCAGAGACTTCCGGGAACCCTCTTGGATCTGGTCGAAAGGAACTTGTGACGCGTCAGGGGCACGCCGTTGCCCGGTTCGACGAGGGCCGCTATGGGCAAGGTGTTCCTCCCCGATCAGCGTGTCGAACGTCGCCCACGGGAGACTCAGGCGGTCCGCCGAGGGAGGCCCGGATGCCGGGGGCTCTGCTGACACGCAACCCCCGGCGGATCGCCAAACTCGGCTCGCGCCCCCGTACGGAAAATGCACCCTTTCCCCGTTACGGCCTCGATCAAGAGGCCACCCACCCTCTGCCCCCCACCAGCACCAGGGTTCTGCACGCGCCCTATGAGCGGCCGCGCCATCTCCCGGCCCTCGGGCCAGAGAGGAGCGAGACCCGTGTGTAGGAAGCCAGAGCGTCGTGGTCCTCCGCCCCGGGTCCTCCTCCCCCCGCAAAATATATTTTTGTCTCAAAGGTGAAAAATACGAATGGTGTTGGCATCCAAGGAAGGCACATGCCGAAACGGCACAGGGCGAGAAACAGATGGTGGCGGAACGTTAAGGCCGAGGGTGACGGCCACGAAATCATGCCCAGAGACGATGCACTCTGTGCGGGCAGAGATTCACAGGGACCGACCTGCCAATACAATATGACCAAGATCAGATCAGGGCGGGTCGGGCCCTCCCCCTGCCGGAGAGTTTTGCGGTGTCAGGGGCGTGAATCAAAAGCTCACAAGCCCCAGGAGGAGAAACCTCCATCAACACGGACAAGGTCCGAAAAGGCAAAACGCAGGCCGAGGGAATGGCTGCGGAAACGAGCCCAGAGGTGATGCACTGTGTGCGGGCTGAGACTTACAGGAACGACCTGCCGATACAATTTGCCCAAGATCAGAGCAGGTCAGGCCCTCCCCGAGGGGAGTTGATGCTTTCAGGGGGAAGCACACAAACAAAGCTCATACGCACCCCCAGAGGAAAATCCTCCATAAACACGGACAATGTCCGCAGAGAAAAGGCACAAAGCTACCACAGCTCCCCCGTCCCCAAGGGCGGGTGCCTCGTCTGGGATTTGTCGGTGACCGGACGACAACCCGACGCAGAAAACACGGACCGTGTCGAGGCCCAGTGGGCACGCGCCCCCGCCGCCGGGCCTGTCTCGAGGGCTGCTTTCCCTTTTCTTTTTATTTTCACCCGGTCGAAAGGAACTTGGGACGCAGGCAGGGGCAGGCCGTTGCCCGGCTTGACGAGGGCCTCTATGGGCAAAGTGCTCCTCCCCGGTCAGCGTGTCGAACGTCAGGTGCCGCTCCGACACCCGGAGTGAGCATTGCCCACAGGAGACTCAGACGGTCCGTCGGAAACGAAGGCTCGGAGCTGCGTCGACGCACCCGCCGAGAGAGGCCCGGGTGCCGGGGGCTCTGCTGACACGCAACCCCCGGCGGATCGCCGAACTCGGCCCGCGCCCCCGCAAAGAAGATGCACCCTTTCCCCATTATGGCCTCGATCCAGAGCAGGTCAGGTACCGTCCGGGGCCCGAAAAACAAAGCTCAGAAGCCCCTGGAGGAAAATCCTCCACGAAAACGGACAGAGTCCAAAAGCTGAACTCGGTGAGAAGCTCCATGCTATCAGACCTCCCTGGCCTGCCCAGGGAGGGTGCCTCGTCCCGGGCACGGGCAGGTCGGCGGCCCCCCTCTGAAGGGTGGGTGCGAGCCAAGACGGACTCAAAATGACCCGTCAGGGTTTTGTCAGGGGGAGAGCGAAAACTGACATCCAAACACGCACCAGAGAACCGGACCCAGGGAATGGCGTGCCGGAAAGCCCGTAAAAAGAGGTAATCTGCGGGGTTGGGCTAGAGATTTCCAGGAACGACCCGTCGGGATACAAGCGGGTCCGTGAAGCGTAAGGTGCGGGTCAGGCACCCCCCAGGGAGGACGCACCATTCAGGGCCTGAATTTACTGCTCAGAAGTGCCCCTGGAGGAACATCCTCCGCGAAAACGGACAGAGTCCAAAAGCTGAACTCCGTGAGAAGCTACATGCTATCAGACCTCCCCGGCCTGCCCTGGGAGGGTGCCTCATCCCGGGCACGGGCAGGCCGGCGGCCCCTCTCTGGAGGGTGGGTGCGATCCAAGAAGGACTCAAAATTACCCGTCAGGGTTTTGTCAGGGAGAGAGCAAAAACTGACATCCAAACACGCACCAGAGAACCGGACCCAGGGAATGGCGTGCCGGAAAGCCCGTTAACCTGATAACCGTCACGAGGACGAGGACGCACTGAAGGTCTCTTTGTTTAAATTAGCTCAAAATTACTATCAGATGTAAGTAATTACCTTGACAAACTATACATCATTAAAAAGATCTAAGACTAAAGTTTAATTTTTTTACCTCTGTTTTATTCTCAAAGTCTTATAGTGACCGTAATGTGTTAATATGTGCCAGGAGTTATGAATATGATCTTGGGCGTCGCTACCTTTTGATTGTAATATGCGCGTCGTTTGCTCCCATTCATAAAAAAATCCTCCTTGGTCGTAATGAAGACACTCGACAAAACAACTTCCCTCAGGGCTTTTACTTCAAAAGTGTGCAGATGTGGAGAAATATTGATAGATTCTCACACGTTTGAGTCAAATTTCTATAAAGAGAAGTATTATTTATTCAATCTTTATCCAAAATCCGCGGATGTATGATTATGAGAGCAGTAGGCTGTGATATGCTGTGTTTTCAATTCATTCTGGCAGCCGGAGGGCGCTGGAAAGCTGTACTACTGAAAATTCACCCCATGGGGAACACATGAAGAACAGACACACCATGTGACATTCAGGAAGTATCTGACATATGGACATATCCACACAGCTCCCTGGGATCGTCAGATCGCTATTTTATGCAGATAAACACGTTTTAAGACAATAAACACACAATCGCGGCAATATATGGTTGGTCTGTGTTCTTTATGCCATGTTGGGTGGTTTCATAATAGATGATATTTATAATGCAATGCTATTCCACATAGCTTTTAGCATTGTATATTTTCTGTCAGATTTTTTGACCCGAAGCTATATGAGATCACATATTGTTATATAAAACACTCTACATATAAAATATAAAGTGATATGAAGCAAGTTTTGAATAAAACATGATTTTAATCGTATAAATTGTTGTTTTGCTGGTGTGCTAAGCTAACATGCTAGCTTGCCCTAGATGCACCTGCCACTGAGTAAATACTTTATTTTTATGAACATTTTCTAAATGTAAAACTACTGAAATGCTTATTTGGACGAAATGCATTCAATAGAGTCTCAGTGAGGGTAAAGTGAGAGGTTTGATTTAGAAATGAGGTTTGAATAGAACAGTTTGAATAGAGAATCGTTGGTAATTATAATGCAGACAAAAGAATAATAATTGGAGCCATAACCAGTCCGCAGAAGTGTGAATGCCGGGGAGACAAACTGAATGGGGCAGTTTGCACCTCTAAACAATAGAGGCAATACAGCGACTGAAAGCTGAGAAGATGTGGCAATAAACATCAGTTGATATTTCAGCGATATCTCAAAATAAAATCACATGAAACGATCTTGTAAAACGTTTAATAAAATTCAGAGTTTTAGACTGATCATCTTCAGATCTGAAATATAACATGGTCAGACTTGTGGCTTTAGCTGTAGTGCATTTCTAGATTTCTCCAAGGCCCACTTCAATTTTATTTTCATAAAGATATATCATACAAATAAATTTCTAATAACTTTACAAAACTTTGAAGCTTATTATAGCTTTTTTTTATTATAAAAAATATTATCATTTTGACTTTACAGTAAACTGCCAGGTGTCTGCTTTCAAATGAGACCATAATTATGCTTTTAGTGCAAAGGATTCACAAACTGTATTTGTTTTAGTCTGAGTATACATTTCTTAGGATTTTTTCAAAATTTAGAAATCAGCTTAACAGGTTAAAAGAGGTGCGCTGTGGGGTTGGGCTAGAGACTTCCAGGAACGGCCCGCCGAGATACGAGCGGTCCGTGAAGCGTGGGGAGAGGGTCAGGCACCTCCCCAGGGAGGACGCACCATTCGGGGCCTGGATTTACTGCTCAGAAGTGCCCCTGGAGGAAAATCCTCTGCGAAAACGGACAGAGTCCAAAATCTGAACTTGGTGAGAAGCTCCATGCTATCAGACCTCCCCGGCCTGCCCAGGGAGGATGCCTCGTCCTGGGCACGGGCAGGTCGGTGGGCCCCCCAGGGGGTCGGCGGCACACCAAGACGGACTCAAAATGATCCATCAGGTTATCAGGGAGAGGGCGAAAGTGGACGTCTAAACACGCACCCGAGTACCGGACCCAGGGAATGGCGTGCCGGAAAGCCCGTAAAAAGAGGTGCGCTGCGGGGTTGGGCAAGAGACTTCCAGGAAAGGCCCACCAAAAGACACGAGCGGGTCCGTGAAAGAAAAAAAGGGACAGAGTCATAGACGCAGTGCGAGTTCCTTTGAAAGGGAACCAGGTAGCTGTTGGTAGAGGTGTTAGTGAGGCCAGCAGGGGATGCTCACCTGTGGTCTATGTGGGTCCTAACACCCCAGTATAGTGATGGGGACACTGTACTATCAAAGAGTCTTTTGGATGAGACGTTAAACCGAGGTCCCGACTCTCTGTGGTCGTTAAAAATCCCAGGACGAATCCTTCGGTAAAGAGTAGGGGTGTAACCCCGGCATTCTGGCCAAATTTGCCCATTGGCCCCGTCCATCACGGCCTCCTAATAATCCCTATATAATGATTGACTTAATCACTCTGTCTCCTCTCCACCAAACAGTTAGTGGGTGGTGGGCGTTCTGGCACAATAGGGTTGCCGTTGCATCAATCATCCAGGTGGGTGCTGCACATTGGTGGTGGTTGAGGAGATTCCCTCTTTTATGTAAAGCGCTTTAAGTGCCTAGAAAAGCTTTATATAAATGTAAAAAATTATTATTATTATTATAAATCCAAGGTATATTTTTTTTTTGAGAGAGAGAATGGTCTTAGATGCTGAACAACTGTTAATTTGCTTCGGGTTACCTAGGAAGAGGTACCCTGCATCTAAGTAGAGAATGAGCAAGTGGATGGCTAAGGCCATCTCACTTGCTTATGAGTCAGCTGGTCAGCCTAGTATGAAAATAGTAGAAGATTATAGGAACCATAAAAATATACTTATTCTGTTATTTAGCACGAACTTTCACCGCTTGCTATTGAATGGAAGCCTTTATATTTGCACACTTTATTCTTCATTTATTTATTCACATCAGTCAAAAATCAAGATATTGCAACTGAATCAAACTCTTTGACAGCAAAATTGTTTTCAAGGACTTTTGTAATGCATTGTTAATGTTATGACAATGATCACAGATAACACAGATTTACAATTGTAAGCGGTTCAACAAAATATATTGTTTAACCTCAGAATCTTTAAATATTTTTACATTTTGTACCTATGTTTTTTATATCTTACACCACTGCATTATATTTAGTTTAATATAAAAGTCTGTTTTTTTTGTGAATTTGCTATTTTTTTTATAATTTGTTTTTGTCCTTTGAGTAAATAATAACATACAAAAAAAAAAAAAAAACATTTTTTCAGTGTTAATATAGACTTTATTTTATTTATCAGGAGTACTTAGATGTTGTTTTTCCCATCATGTGTTTCTTTGTATTTTGCTTAGGCTTATATAGAATAATATAACATTTAGGTGCAATATGCAGAATAGCAAACCAAAGCTTGAGGCTAAAATGGCAAATATCTCTACAGCTACAGTGAATGTTCCAGGAGAACTGACATAAGCTGAAATAAATGTGATCCAAACAGCACAGAATATGAGCATACTGAATGTGATGAATTTGGCTTCATTAAAGTTATCAGGCAGTGTTCAAGCCAGAAAAGACAAAATGAAACACAAGACACCAAGCAGGCCAAAATAACCCAGAATAGCCAAGAAACTTATAGTAGAACCCAGGCTGCACTCAAGAATGCATTCCTTGTAATATGAAATTTTTCTTTGTAGGGAAATGGAGGGGATATTGTTAGCCAAAGCACACAGATAAGAACCTGTATAAGTGTAAAGGCAAGAACACTGAGTCGTTGTTGTGCATGCCCAAACCATTTCGTAACATTACTTCCTGGAAGTGTAGCCTTTAAGACCATTAACACCACTAATGTTTCCCCCATAACACAGGAAATACAGAGCACTAAAGTGATCCCAAATGCTATGTGGCACAACATACAGGACCATTCAGTGGGCCGACCAATGAAAGTAAGTGAACAGAGGAAACACAAAGTCAATGAGAAGAGCAGCAGGAAGCTCAGTTCCCTTTCAGTCAGTACACTACAAGTTACGTGAGTACTGACAAAATGGGCGTTTGCTTAGAAAGCCAGCTGCCTAAAGGGGTACTTCAGCGCTGGAAAGATGAATCTGTATTTAAACTGGGTCACTATTGTAGTAGAAATGTGAAATTATTTTTGAATTTGGTGCCTTCTGGACTGAGAAAAGACAGAAAATGTTTTTTTTGTCTCATGGGGATGAAAGACTACAATTCCCAAAATGCTTCGCTGCTCTGTGAGGGCATTCCCAAAGCCACCATTACTGGATTACTGACTGAGTTAGAGAACAGACACTACAATTGAATACTGAACGTGTCTGTTCAATATAACGATTGAGTCGCCGCGTAAGTCTCACAGCACTAACTCTGCAGGAGTCAGATTACATTTAATGTCATAAATGAGCTGATGACCTCTCATGATGAGAGCTGAGGTAATCGCGACCACACTCGTGGCATACATTCACAACGCGTGTTCAGTCTGGCGCGTTTTAAGTTCATGCCTTTGGAAGCTTAACTTTCATAGAAATGAATTTGAGAAGTTAACCCTTAAAGACCTAAGCCATTTTTGGGGCGCCTGATGTGCCTCTACTTTTTTTTGTTTTTTTTACCCATTCTAGCAGTCAGCATCAAGTGCCATATATCATTTTAAACAGGAGAGCCTGGAGATTCTATCTAGCTCAGAAGAAGTCCCAATTTTACATTTATTTATTCTGAGAATGGATTCAATTAATAGGAATTTAAGAAAAACGGAAGCAAAAAATGTGGTGTTTTGACTGTGAGCTCAAACAAAACTTCATGAAGTTTGGATTTTTTCCTTTAGAAAGTTAGACTTGGTTGTTTTAGACTTCCAGATGAAATTTTGTCTACATGTAACAATTTCTCAGCAAGTTATAGACATTTATTATAATATTAGTCTAGGCGTTTTTGAGTGAAAACAGGTGTATTTTATTTACTGGCAATGTAGATGTCTCCAAAAAAGTTCAGGGAGTAAAGTAAATAGAAAATTGTTATATAATAACATAACACTGAAGCAAAAAAAATTCATCAGAGAAATATATTATCATTTTAACATGAACAACAAATGCAAACAATGTAACAATGAACAAATGGTGCAAATAATCTTCCAAATACAAATTGTGGAAAATATGTAAATCAATAGAATAAAGAAATGGTTCAAATAATCTTTACAAACTAAATACAGATTTATAGAATTTCAATGAGTGCAAATGAACAAATAGTGCAAATCTTCACAAACTACATACAAGTAGAGAATAACTGAGTGCTAATGAACAAAGTGCAAATAATCTTCAAAACCGAAATACAAATAGAAAAATATACAGTGCAAATAAATGGTTCAAGTAATCTTCCCAAACTATTTACATAATGTAACAAGTAAACTGGATTTCGTAATTCAGAGACAGTCTAGATGTTTCATGTCTCACTTTGTGACCCTCTGCTCTTATGCCACTGACCGAAGCAGTTTCTGTGGGCAACAAGACACAGTGCCACATCACATCGTGCACACTTCCAAATAGTGCGCTTCTTGCAAAGCACACAGTACCGCCGCCCCTTTGTTGCGGTGTCTGCTGACCTCCGTCTCTCAAATGAGGAGCTTCCCTCCTCTTCCTCATCAGCATCAACATCCACACTGGCCAGTGACTCAGGTAAGCACTGTGGCGCTCTGGCTGGCACATCACTGCGTTTTGGGACGCCACACAGCTCAGCAGACAACTCCTCCATGAACTGGCCGTGAGACATGGCCACCGTCTCTGATGTCCGACACATTTCTTTGTGCACAATATAGCTGTTGGTTGCAGCTATATCAATGAAGTGGTACAGCAGTGTCCTGTACCACCTGTTGGACCTTTTGTGCACAGAATAATACTGTAGGAGCTGGTCAGAAAGGTCTACCCCCCCCCATGTATTTGTTGTAGTCTAGCACACAGCAAGGTGCTGTGATGCTTTTCTTCTGCCACCTCTCATTTTCCTTGCTGTGAACATTTCTGGTGACAGTGCCTCCATCAAAGGCTTGGTGTATGGTGGAGCAAACTGACACTTCTCTTGTGTCCATCCATTTCACGAACAACAGTTCCTGATGTCTGATCCATCGGATCGATCCCCTGGGGCTTCGTGATGTCAGTGCATTGTTTTGTGTGCTGGGTACATTCCTGCGTGAATCACGGAACGTACCACATGCAACAAAACCATTGGTATACAAGTCTCCAAAAAGCTTTGGGCTTGTATAGAAATTGTCAACATATAAATGATAACCTCTCCCCAGGAATGATGGATCCATCAGGCTGCTGACAACGTCATACGAGAGACCCTGCCCTGAAACGAAGCGACTTTTTCCCGTGTAAATAGCAAAATCACACGTGTAACCATTGCTTGAGTCTGCAAGAACAAACAGCTTTACACCCCACTTAATTGGCTTAGCCTTCATGTACTGTCTGAGTCCAATTTTGGCTTTTGTGGCCACCATTCTCTCATCAATGGCAATTTGCTTCCTAGGTTGCCACAATGCCTTGCACGCATGTCTCATAGTGGTGTAAAGAGGCTCGAGACGCTGGAGAGGCTCATACTCTGGGGTGCCCTTTTTCCTGTCATTTACAATATCGTGTTCTGGATTGCTCATGTGTACACTTCTGCTTATTGCCATGAACCGGTCTCTGGTCATGACAGAAGCAGGAAAGTGTACACTAAGCTGTGACCCCTTCCTCCAGTAGTCTCTAACTCTTGGAAGTTTTAGAAGTGCCATATACATCATAAGACCCACATACACCAGGAATGTTGCAGGCTTTAGCTCTTCCCAAACAAACTTCTTCCCCTTAGCGTGCTCCTTTTCAGCATTCAAATTGGTGTTGTGACAGACTGTCTTTACAGCTTTGTCACTAAAAAACTGTCTGAAAATTTGTGCAGGAGAGTACGTAAAACCCACAAAACCCTGTAATCCAGGGGTTCTTTTGGGGAAAAAGGAAGGAAGCTGGTGGACATTGTCTGCCACCTCTGGTCCATTCCACCTAGGCTCCTCTGGGGCATGTAGCTCTGTGTCTCCCTGTCCCCTTTCTGGTTCACCGTCTCTGCCTCTTCCTCTCCCTCTGCCTCGTCCTCTCCCTCTGCCTCTTCCTCTTCCTCTTCCTCTCCCTCTTCTAGTCAGTGGGGCTGGTATGGATGAAGGATTTGGTATGGCTCTTGGTCTCCTCTGCTGGCGTCCATGAAGTGTTGTGTCTCCTTGCCGTCTTTCTGCTCCACTGTCTCTTCCTCTTCCTCTCCCTCTTCCTTTCCCAGTCAGGGGTGCTAGAATAGAGGAAGGATTTGGTGTGGTCCGAGGCCTCCTCTGCTGGCAGTCCAGACCTTCCTGGACACATCCTTCAGCGCCATTGTCTGCAGGAAGCATGCTGATGGGAACTGTATGTGGTGGATCTTCACTCTCATCCTCTCGACTATAATAAAAAGGGAAGAAAACAAACTTTATATAAAATACACCATATCTGTATGTAACATCTGTAAAAAAGCCATTCATTCTATCTATTGTGCATTATTATTATTATTATATTCAATTGTATTGCCTATATTTGTATAGTATTTTATTTGTTTGTATTGCCATGTCTGTACTTTATCTGTACTGAAAGCTCCTGACACCAATACAAAGTTGTATATTGTGTGTCAACATATCTGCAATAAAGCATATTATGATTCTGATTATTGCTCCAGTGGGTTATTCATCCTACCTCATATTGATATACACAGACTTCTAATCTGTTGATTTGAAACACTAAATTATCCCCCTGCTCGTTTTTTTATGTAATGCATCTAAAATAAAATACCTTGACAAACAAAAAAAATAAATCCTGACAAAGCAATACACACTATATATATATATATATATATATATATATATATATATATATATATACATACATACATACATACATACACACACACACACACACACATATATATATATATATATATATATATATATATATATATATATATATATAATTTTTATCAACCAATAAATGATACACAAACTGCATAGTAATAAATTAAGATAGATTACTCACTTATCATCATTAAACGGGTCGATTCCTTGGCTGTACTCCTCCGCGCTGCACCACGAATCTGCATCAGAATCGGAAGACTCCACCAGAGCATCCCCTAGCGACTCGCTTGAAAAAATTAATTCCAACACGTCCTCAGATGTATACCGCTGGTTTGACATAATGTTTTGATTTGCCTATAAACTTGTTCAACTTTTGTGTGCTTTGTTCTGTGAGAGAGTGTATTTATTGCGTTTATTTCGTTTATTTCGTTTATTTCGGTTTATTTTCATTCACGCAAATACACACCCACTTTCACTTTCTATTTTTTAAATTTTTTCAGACAAACGTGATTGGTGGTTCAAAAAACCAAACACTATGTTTATTGGTTGAGTTGATGACAGTTTCAACGAATCTGGGCACGGGGGAGGTGGGACTAAGGGTACAATCCTTTCTGTTTGGCTTACTGGGACAACCTACTTGTGTTTCCTTGACGAATCAATGCTGCAGATTTTGATGACGCGTCCACGCTCAGTACGGAGCCTCTGAATGATCAATCGCGATAAATGTTATACTGTTGGAAAGCGGGGATTCTCCTCTTTACGGTGCAGTTTACATCATACAGATTGGATTAGCGGTTTAAAAGTTATTAAACGTTTTAGAACGATAGTTATTTTTAGCCGCGGGCGGCTGTCTCGGTCTTTAAGGGTTAAAACACGTACATTGCTCAGCATCCGCTTAAATAATTGCCTGCAGCTGCGAGCTGTGCTATGAGTGTGATCTCCCATCCCCCATGCATGAGTTGTAAACATGTGGAAATAGCTCCCTCTGCTGGCTGTAGTCTTTAGCCTCTGGCCAAACATTCCAAAGATGACAAAAATATCGTCAATTTGCGTCACGGGAGGAATTTTTCCAGAAATAAACTGCATAAATCTCTTGTCTCAGGGGGATATGAGGGGGGAAGCACAATCATTTAATTTTACTCCAGGGTTTCTACTGATACAAAGCCATATGCTAATCGCTGAAGTAACCCTTTAAATCTCAATCAAAACGATCAAATGACATGAAACCCATATGGAAAAGTTTAGCTAAAAACGTGTGGTTCTTATATGTTCCAACAGACTATTATTAGGATCATATATGCTGCAAAAATGTCTTTATTATGTATGGTAACCCTTGTTCCCTTAAGGAGGGAACGGAAACGTACGTCGGACTGACCAATAAATTGGGGATCACTTCTGGGAGCCCCTATCAGCTTCGAAATGTAGAGAACGGGCCAATGACTATTGGCGTGCGTTTCGCATATCGCACCCCGCCCCGCAGCGCGGGCATAAAACGGAAGCGAGCGCAACGCACAATTTTTTTCCACTGGGGAACCGAAATAGTGACTCGGCCTGCAGTGATGGTACAGTAACTGTGGCGACGGGATGTACATCTCTGTTCCCTCCTTCAGGGAACGAGGGTTACCATACGTAACCGAGACGTTCCCTTTCAGCCGGTCACATTAGAGGTTCGTCGGACTGACCAACGAATTGGGATCCCATTGGAAAATACAATGGTTACTACCACTTCCAGGGCCCTGCTAGAGCCCCTCAGACCCGTCTGTGCCGGGTGGGTTAATTCATGTAGGGAGAGTCACGCTGCTGTTCTGCAAGACCCATTCAGCAAACTATTGGATAACGAATAAGTTACCATGTGGAGAATACACGTATGGACTGGATGTGGGCATTACAGCATACGGAAGTCCCAAGGGTGGCCCTGGCCACTTTAGGCAGGGGAGCAACACCAAACTAAGATGGCAGAGCGGGCTCCGCCAAGGGAAAAACATGGGCTCGCCGTAGGGAGCTGTACCGTGGAAGAATACACATATGGGACCGCCGTGGGGGTCACAACATATGAAACCCAGCCTAACACAAGTTCCACCAATGCATACGAGTGTTAGACCTGGTGTCAGATGCTCTGCCACGTCTGACTGCTGCGGGTTGCGGAGGACTCGACAGGGTTCGCCATTCTGGGGAACTCGACTGGAGCATATAAGCGCACGTATCCATTCCATGGGGAAGGGAGTGGCCCAGCAATCCGCACTAGAATGGGCACTTCGGTGTTACTGATTCTAGTAAGTGAGTACACGGGAAGATACCGGCTCTACATGTAGGCTATAGAATCTAGTGTACGTGTTAGGTGTCACCCAGCCCGCAGCTCTACACATATCTGTCAGCAAGGCGCCACAAGACAGCCTTTCCTTTCTGCTGGCCTCCGTAAAAGACTAAGAGCTGCTCTGAGGTCTTAAGCTTTGCGTTCTGTCCATGCAAGTCCGAAGGGCATGGATGGGACAGAGAAAAGCCAGGGCTGGGTCTGCCTCAAGAAAGCACGCCACTTTTCAAACGCGTCCTTCTAGGCATTGGTTAAACGGGTCGTGGACGCTGCGCCCCGCCCCCTCAAAATTTTTTAGGGGCGGGTCACCAACGTCCGGCGGCCCTCGCCAGCCGCCTGACTGACCCTGACCAATTTTGGTGGGCCTGACCCTCTCAGGGGCCCGACGGGAGCCCGCAGAAGTTTGGGGCCACAAAAAGCAGTTCGTCCTTTCTCCACAGGGTGGCGATACGCCTTCCCACTCCAGGATTACGACAGTGACATTCATTTATATGGCGGGGTGGACACATTCTCATCCCACAAACCCGTTATTTGTCCACTTACCCACTAAATTGACGGAATGACCCCTAGCCCCCAGCTGACCGTTGCTGACCACCGCCCCACCCCCAGGCCATGACCCCTAGCCCCCAGCTGACCAATGTTGACAACCGCCCCACCCCCAGGCCACGCCCCCCATCCCACAAAAACACTATTTGTCCACTTACCCACTAAAGTGATGGAATGACCCCTAGCCCCCAGCTGACCGATGCTGACCACCGCCCCACCCCCAGGCCACGCCCCCATCCCACAAAACCACTATTTGTCCATTTACCCACTTAAGTGACAGATTGACCCCTAGCCCCCAGCTGACCAATGTTGACCACCGCCCCACCCCCAGGCCACGCCCCCATTCCACAAAAACACTATTTGTCCACTTACCCACTAAAGTGACGGAATGACCCCTAGCCCCCAGCTGACCGATGCTGACCACCGCCCCACCCCCAGGCCACGCCCCCCCATCCCACAAAACCACTATTTGTCCATTTACCCACTAAAGTGACAGATTGACCCCTAGCCCCCAGCTGACCGATGCTGACCACAGCCCCACCCCCAGCCCACAAAACCACTATTTGTCCACTTACCCACTAAAGTGACGGAATGACCCCTAGCCCCCAGCTGACCAATGCTGACCACCGCCCCACCCCCAGGACACGCCCCATCCCACAAAACCACTATTTGTCCATTTACCCACTAAATTGACAGATTGACCACTAGCCCCCAGCTGACCAATGCTGACCAACGCCCCACCCCCAGGCAAGCCCCCCATCCCACAAAACCACTATTTGTCCACTTACCCACTAAAGTGATGGAATGACCGCTAGCCCCCAGCTGACCGATGCTGACCACCGCCCCACCCCCAGGCCACGCCCCCCATCCCACAAAACAACTCGTTGTCCATTTACCCACTAAAGTGACAGATTGACCCCTAGCCACCAGCTGACCGATGCTGACCACCGTCCCACCCCCAGGCCCCGCCCCCCAGCCCACAAAACCACTATTTGTCCACTTACCCACTAAAGTGACGGAATGACCCCTAGCCCCCAGCTGAAGAAAACATCCCACTTCTGATTTATTCAGTTGATTCCTTGTTAAGGCCCTGTGGACACATGTTAATTAAGTGTATGTTTCATAAATATGAACAATATTATTGATAAAACCACCTCTGTTGTACTCTACACACTCAGTGGAACCAATCCATGTCTGTTTCATATCACAATAGTATATCGTTTGAATAAAAACTGAATGTCCACGAAACCAGTATCAAGGGCCCACTGGATACATCAGAAATGGGATGTTTTTGCGTTAGTAAAAAACAACAAGAAAACATCCCACTTCTGATGTATTCAGTGGACACCTTGTAAAGGGCCTGTGGACACATGTTAATTAAGTGTATTGTTAATAATTATTACCAATATTATTGATAAAACCACCTCTACTGTACTCTACACACTCAGTGGAACCAATCCGCGTCTGTTTTATGTCACAATAGTGTATAGTTTGCATAAAAAACTGAATGTCCACGAAACCAGTATCAAGGGCCCATTAAAAACATCAGAAGTGGGATGTTTCTGTATTAATTGGTGAAAAAAACAAGAAAACATCCCACCTCTGATGTATTCAGTGGACACCTTGTAAAGGCCCTGTGGACACATGTTAATAAAGTGTATGTTTCATAATTGTAGTCAGTATTTCTTATAAAACCACCTCTACTGTACTCTACAACCTCAGTGGAACCAATCCGTGTCTGTTTCATGTCACAATTGTGTATAGTTTGCATAAAAAACTGAATGTCCACGAAACCACTATCAAGGGCCCACTGAATACATTGGAAATTGGATGTTCCTGTATGACGGTGCAGAAGAAGGAAAGCATCCCATTTCCAATGTATTCAGTGGACTCCCTGTAATGGTTATGTGGACACATGTTAATTAAGTTTATTTTTAATAAATATTACCAATATTATTGATAAAACCACCCCTACTGAACTTTACACACTCAGTTGAACCAATTTATGTCTGTTTCATGTCACAATAGAAACATTTATTAAATGGGATCACTACTCTATTAAACCGACCCCATTCATTGAATGACAAATGGACACACATCCAACCTGTAGTTTATTGAATGGGATCGGTTTAATAGGTTGGTGGACAATCGTCCCACTTACCTAATTTTACGATCCCATTCAATAAACTAAAGGTTGGATTAGGGTTAGGGTTAGGGTCCTGCCTCGGCCCCTAGGGGACGCCAGACCTAGGGGCATCGAATGCTTGTTCGTGGGGCCATCTGTAACAACATATAAAAGAGCCAAATTCATCAAAGTTTAGTAAGGGCCTTGAAAGAAATCTGCAAAAATATTCAGTGGAAATTAAAAAACATGTGCTTGTTGCTTTTTTGACCTTTCGACCCCTAAACAAGGTCGTATGGCCACCAAGCTTTTCCGCCCACTCCAGGGGCTTGTGACGATGAGAAAAATGGCTCCCCTAGTTGATCGGCCCTTTTGAAGCCATTTTCCTACACGTCACACTTACCCTTTAAATAACGGGTCCATGTACGGGTCCTGCCTCTGCCCCTAAGGGACGCCAGACCTAGGGCCGTCGAACACTTGTCCGTGGGCCCCTCTGTAACAACATATAAAAGAGCCAACTTCATCAAAGTTTGGGAAGGGCCTTAAAAAAAATCAGCAAAAATATTCAGTGAAAAATACAAACATGTGTTTTTCCCTCCTTTTGACCTTTTGACCCCTGAACTAGGTCGTAGGACCACCAAACTTTTCCGTCAACTCTAGGGGCCCGTGGCGATAAGAAAAATGGTGCCCCCTAGTCGATCGGCCCTTTCAAAGCAATTTTCATACACGTTCCACTTACCCTTTAAATAACGGGTCCGTTCACGGGTCCTGCCTCGGCCCCTAGGGGACGTCAGACCTAGGGGCGTCGAACACTTGTCCGTGGGGCCCTCTGTAACAACATATAAAAGAGCCAAATTCATCAAAGTTTGGGAAGGGCCTTAAAAAAAATCAGCAATAATATTCTGCGAAAAATACGAACATGTGCTTTTCCCTCCTTTTGACCTTTTGACCCCTGAACGAGGTCGTAGGGCCACCAAACTTTTCCACCCACTCCAGGGGCCCATGACGATAAGAAAAATGGCACCCCCTAGTCGATCGGCCATTTCGAAGTGGTGTACATGAAACCACTAGGGTAAGCCCATAAATAGGGTAAATTGGGGGTGGGAGTTTTTTACAAAGGTGCTAGGGGCCCCATATTTTGCACATTGGCTCCTGGGGGCCCCTCGGCCGACATACTGAGAGCGCCAGGCTGTAGAGCGCAGGCAAAAAAAAATTCAGCCTTTAAACCTAATCTCTCACTCAGGCCTCTGTCACTCTTACAAAGACAGAGGATTTCAAGTGATTTTTGGATGCAAGAAAGGAACTTTTTTCGAGAATGTCTTACGTTAACACACTTCGGGGCCCTCAGTCGGGGGCCCCTGGAGAGTCGAAATCTCAAATCTCAAGGGCCTAAAACCTTCCGTCTCTGTACGGGGGCCGTCCCACGCTCTATTTAATGACGTAATGCTTTGATGGACGCGCGGCTGCTTTTTTGACCTTTTGACCCCTGAACGTGGTTGTAGGGCCACCAAACTTTTCCGCCCACTCCAGGGGCCCGTGACGATAAGAAAAATGGCGCCCCCTAGTCGATCGGCCCTTTCGAAGTGGTGTACATGAAACCACTAGGGTAAGCCCATTGAAATAATTGAGGGGTGGGAGTTTTTTACAAAGGTGCTATGGGGCCCCAAATTTTGCACAGTGGCTCCTGGGGGCCCCTCGGGCGACATACTGAGAGAGCCAGGCTGTAGAGCGCAGGCAAAAAAAAATTCAGCCTTTAAACCTAATCTCTCACTCAGTCCTCTGTCACTCTTCCAAAGACAGAGGCTTTCAAGTGATTTTTGGATGCAAGAAAGGAACTTTTTTCGAGAATGTCTTACGTTAACACGCTTCGAGGCCCTCAGTCGGGGGCCCCTGGAGAGGCGAAATCTCAAATCTCAAGAACCTAAGACCTTCCGTCTCCGTAGGGGGGCCGTCCCATGCTCTATTTAATCACGTAATGCTTTGATGGACGCGCGGCCACTTTTTTGACCTTTTGACCCCTGAACGTGGTTGTAGGGCCACCAAACTTTTCCGCCCACTCCAGGGGCCCGTGACGATAAGAAAAATGGCGCCCCCTAGTCGATCGGCCCTTTCGAAGTGGTGTACATGAAACCACTAGGGTAAGCCCATTGAAATAATTGAGGGGTGGGAGTTTTTTACAAAGGTGCTATGGGGCCCCAAATTTTGCACAGTGGCTCCTGGGGGCCCCTCGGGCGACATACTGAGAGAGCCAGGCTGTAGAGCGCAGGCAAAAAAAAATTCAGCCTTTAAACCTAATCTCTCACTCAGTCCTCTGTCACTCTTCCAAAGACAGAGGCTTTCAAGTGATTTTTGGATGCAAGAAAGGAACTTTTTTCGAGAATGTCTTACGTTAACACGCTTCGAGGCCCTCAGTCGGGGGCCCCTGGAGAGGCGAAATCTCAAATCTCAAGAACCTAAGACCTTCCGTCTCCGTAGGGGGGCCGTCCCATGCTCTATTTAATCACGTAATGCTTTGATGGACGCGCGGCCACTTTTTTGACCTTTTGACCCCTGAACGAGGTCGTAGGGCTCAACTTTTCCGCCCACTCCAGGGGCCCGTGACGATAAGAAAAATGTCGCCCCCTAGTCGATCGGCCCTTTCGAAGTGGTGTACATGAAACCACTAGGGTAAGCCCATTGAAATAAATTGGGGGTGGGAGTTTTTTACAAAGGTGCTAGGGGCCCCAATTTTGACAGGGAGTTTCGTGGGGCTCCCTGTAATGCCTCAGCGAGAGCTGCAGGCACTCTGAGCGACTTTACACTGGATGTCCTAAAACGGCTGGGTGGGCTGCGTCGGTGAGCATCCGTAGGTCCAACGAACCTGCCCCTTGCCCTAAGAACATGAAGACAAGCTTTTTGTAAACTTAGTAGGTAAGCGGACAAGTAGTGGGTTAGTGGGACTCAGGGGGGCGGTCCCGGAAGTGTGGCAGTGGGGCGAGTGGTCATTGGGGGTTAATAGGTCATTCCGCCACTATAGTAGGGAAGCGGACAAATAGTGGTTTAGTGGGACTGGGGGCGGGGTGCCGGTAGGCGCAGGGACCGAACATTGGGGTCAACCCGTCTCTCCAACCCGTCTTGTAGGAAGGAAGCACGGCACCAACCGAAAATCTTCGGGGGTCTTCTCCGTGAGAATAGCACCAGTCGACGAACAGGTTCCACTTCAATGCATAGAGGTGCCGCATAGAGGGCGCTCTAGCGGAAGTGATGGTGTCTACCACAGCCTGTGGCAGACCACCTAGAACCTCCGCGCCCCGTCCAGGTACCAGACATGGAGATTCCAGAGGTCCGGACGTGGGTGCCAGAGGGTGCCCCATCTCTGGGTCAGGAGGTCCTTCCTCAGAGGAATGGGCCAAGGACGTGCTGTCGCGAGGAGCACTAGTTCCGGGAACCAAGTCTTGTTGGGCCAATACGGAGCTACCAACACGACTTGCTCCGTGTCCTCCCTGACCTTGCACATTGTCTGTGCAAGAAGGTTTACTGGGGGAAAAGCATATTTGCATAGGCCCCGGGGCCAGCTGTGTGCCAGGGCATCCGTGCCAAGGGTCCCCTCAGTCAGGGAATAAAACAACTGGAAATGGGCCGGAAAAGGGGAGCGTGGGGTTACCCCAGAAAGTGTTTGTGCTACACAGTTGCATCGCAACCGACCGATTAGGGGGTTGCCCATGTATCTCTAAGGCCACATTTACACTGCAGGTCTTGATGCACAATTCCAATTTGAGAATATCTTACATCATCACTTACATCATCTTTTAAAAGTAACCCGAATCCGATATTTGCATTTACACTGTACACTGGCGAAACAGACCAGAAGTTCTTAACCGGAAAAGAAAGTAAAACGGCACAATGTGCAATGGACGCAGTCAAAATGATTAATCAATATTTTACTTTCCTCACTTTTCCACACCTCTTTAAAGGTCAGCAAAATATTTATCTAGTAAGGCTGAGAAGCCCTTGATCGCAGTTCGTGTCCACCTGAGTTGACGTCATTTGCCTCCGTCCCTTTTTCAATGAAGTATGCTAGCATTTACTGGGGAATATCCAATTTGACCGCTTACATGGCAGAAGCAAATGCACTTATCTGATTCATATCCGATTTTTTACCACATATGAGTGAGGCCTGAATCCGTTCTGAGGATATCGGAATTAATGCGTTTTTGTTTCCTGCTTACATGTTCACGTCATATCCAAACTTTGCCACATGAGAGGACAAAATCGGAATTGGGTCATTTGAACCATGTAAATGCGGCCTAAGCTGCCCCACCATCGAGGGAACAGTTTTCCTGTAGTGTCTCTCCTTAAATCATGTATATTCAACATATTGTCGCTGTCCGATGAAAACCACGTATGTCCATTTTGCCGATTTTGAGATTTTTCGATGGATTGAATGTCCAGGTTCATTTCCGTATGCTTCACATATCTAAATGTCCAATGAAAAGTTGTGAAATCATGTCATCTGATTTTCACGTATATCCAATTGGTGTCAAAGTTGTTAATCACGCCGCGTATATCCCACCACGTGGAAGCATCTCGCCGGTCTCGTGAAGTGAAACAATGTTGACTGGACATAGCGCTATATTTTTTCTATTTTCAAATTTTTTTTCTTTTACGATCTTTTTGATCTTATGATTTCTTCTATTTTTCTCCCTTACTTCAGGATGTCTGTCTCTGTAAAGGAGCTGTGTGAATTGATGAATGTTAACTATGACAGGGCTGTTATTGCAGCGATTGCGAGGGTGAACAATGAGGAGAAAGGTTTGTAGGAAAATAGAATTGAGTCAGCCAAACAATTAAGTCTACATTGAGACCTAGTCCAAACGTACACGTGTATTTTTATTACCCGAGTTTTTCCTCCTGCGTTTTAAAAAACAATCGCGTCCACACAAGCACGGTTTTAAAAAAAACTGTCCACATGAGAACGCAAAACTATGCTATGATTGGCTGCCTGATTTCCACATGGGTCCCATCCACGGCACCGATGCACATTGCACTGATTGAGGGATGCCATGGGCTCAAGTGAAACCCTTCTACAAGTTCCTTTACTTTGGACTCAGTGACAGGTAACTAGGACCAAAGTGAAATGTAATAGCTTCACACAATTGCTTTACTATTTTTTATTATTGCATTCTGGCGCCGTTGTTCTGCAATACAATGAAATAACTGAACATGTATCTGTAGGCTATACATCACTGCATGAAAAGTGGGATTTTCGTCAGTAAGCGGCACTGTAGATTGTCGTGGAAGATCAGGTTTACGACTGCACACGGCAGTTTGCAGGCGACACCGGCCATCAATCTGGCGGAGGACCACCTGGTGGCATGCCCGGGGGTCGGCGAGCCCCTGCTAACCTCTCCCTCTCTCTCTCCCCTCTGTCTCTCCCTCTCGCCGTGTCCCTCTCCCTAGGTCCCGCCCTCCGGGGCCCCCTCGCATTCCCCCCAGAGGCCGGGGTGGAATGGGCCCGGGGCACTTCGGGAGTTCGAGAGCCCCGCCCAGGGGGGCGGGGCTGCTGGGGTCGGGCGGAGATAACGGATCCGGTTCCACCCCCTCTCCGCGCTCATTTTCCAACCCACTGGGCTGGCCTGCTGGCGGTGCGGCGACCCGGATCATTTTGTGGACCGATGTCCGATGATGGACGTCGAGACAATGATCCGGGTCCCGGACTTCCAGCGGACCACCCCCGATCAAGCAGGAGAGTATCAAATTCCTGTGAGTATCAAGGGGGGTACATATCAGGCCTTGGTGGATTCAGGATGTAACCAAACCTCGATCCATCAAAACCTGATGCAGCCTGGGGCATTGGATACTGGCCGCGCGGTTAAGGTGTGGTGTGTGCACGGGGATGTGGTGGAGTATCCGCTGGTCCCAGTCACGATACAGTTTAGGGGAGAAAAGCATAGGATTGAGGTGGCGGTTAGTCCCCACCTCCGGCATCCGCTAATTCTGGGGACGAATTGGCCTGCCTTCTCGGCTTTATTGGGGTCGTTATGCGCGGATGCCCCTTGGGAAAACAAGGCTAGGATCAAGGCGGCGAGAGTGCAGCTTGGCGAGACTGACACGGGACCCTTGGGAACAGCTCCAGAGGAACCGAGCGGGGTTGAGAGACTGATTCTCTCGGACCGCGATGACTTCCTTCTGGAGCAGTCTCAAGATGAGACCCTAAAACATGCCTTTCAGCAGGTCCGCTCTATCGACGGTCAGTCTCTCCAACCCACCTTGCCCGTCACGTATCCTTATTTTGCCATAATTAAGGATCGGTTGTATCGAGTGACCCAAGACACTCAGACAAAAGTAGATACAACTCAGTTATTAGTACCAAAGAGCCGCCGGGAAATGCTTTTCCAGGCGGCTCACTCTAACCCGATGGCGGGCCACCTGGGACAGGCGGCCACACTGAATCGCTTAATGACCCGATTTTTTTGACCAGGCATTCATGACAATGTGCGCAGGTGGTGCGCGTCTTGTCCTGAATGTCAGTTGGTGAATCCACTGGCCTCCCGAAAAGCGCCCTTGCGCCCACTTCCATTAATGCAGGTCCCCTTCGAAAGAATTGCGATGGACCTCATCGGGCCATTAGAGCGATCCGCACGCGGCCATCGTTTTGCGCTAGTTATCGTGGACTACGCAACACGATACCCGGAAGCAGTGGCCCTCCGCAACATCTCCGCGAAGAGTGTTGCGGACGCACTGTTTCGTCTAATCTCCGGGGTGGGGATTCCGAAAGAAATCCTCACTGATCAAGGCACGGCGTTTATGTCACGTACATTAAGCGAACTATATGGGTTATTGGGCATTAAATCCATTCAAACAAGCGTCTATCACCCACAAACGGACGGCTTGGTCGAACGGTTTAATCGCACCCTTAAATCCATGATCCGTAAGTTCGTACAGGAGGACGCCAAGAATTGGGATAGGTGGTTAGAACCCCTCTTATTTGCCGTGCGGGAGGTCCCCCAAGCCTCCAAGGGGTTTTCCCCCTTCGAGCTTCTCTACGGGCGCCAGCCACGGGGGGTGCTGGACGTCCTGCGAGAAACTTGGGAGGAGGGGCCTTCTTTGGCGAAAAATGAAATTCAGCATGTGCTGGACTTGCGAACAAAACTCCACACCTTGGGGCGGCTATCTAGGGAGCATTTGTTGCAAACCCAGGACCGCCAGAGCCAGTCATATAACAGGGGTACGAAGCTACGCAAATTCACACCGGGAGAGAAAGAGCTCGTGTTACTCCCTACCTCGAGCTCTAAATTAATGTTGAAGTGGCAGGGGCCGTTTGAGGTCGCACGACAAATTGGAGACCTCGATTATGAAGGGATACGATCCGATAGGAACGGGGCACATCAAATATACCACCTCAACCTCCTTAAAAAATGGAATGAGGTGAAATCAGTGTTGTTGGCAACGGTGATTGGGGGAGAGGATGATCTCGGGCCAGAGGCGAGCATCAAAGCACAATCGGTCGCGCTGGCCCCGGGGGGAGATCATCTCTCACCGCTCCAACTCACTGATTTGTCAAAATTACAGGCGGAGTTCGCCGACGTGTTCTCGCCCCTACCGGGACGTACCAATTTGATTCAGCACCATATCGAGACCGAGCCGGGCGTGGTAGTTCGCAGCCGGCCATATCGCTTGCCTGAGCACAAGAAAAAAGGTGGTTCAGGACGAATTAGGGGCAATGCTCGATATGGGAGTAATAGAGGAGTCCAACAGTGACTGGGCGAGCCCGATAGTTTTGGTCCCTAAGACTGACGGCTCGGTCAGGTTCTGTGTGGACTATCGCAAGGTGAATGCAGTGTCGAAATTCGACGCTTATCCAATGCCGCGGGTTGACGAGTTGCTTGATCGGCTGGGCACGGCTTGATTTTATTCGACATTGGACTTAACAAAGGGCTATTGGCAGATCCCCTCGTCTCCATTGTCCAAAGAAAAGACAGCTTTCACCACGCCGTTTGGATTGCACCAATTTGTCAAGCTTCCATTTCGGTTTGTTCGGGGCGCCCGCTACCTTTCAGCGCCTCATGGACAGGATCTTGCGTCCCCATGCCGCATATGCTGCTGCCTATCTGGATGATATCGTGATCTACAGTCACGATTGGCAGCGGTATATGCAGCATGTCAGGGCGGTCCTGAGGTCGCTGAGGGGAGCGGGGCTCACGGCCAACCCGAAGAAGTGTGCGATTGGGCGGGGGGAAGTAAGGTATCTGGGCTTCCACTTGGGTCATGGACAGGTGCGTCCCCAAATTGATAAGACCGCCGCGATTGCAACCTGTCCGAGACCCAAGACCAAAAAGGAGGTAAGGCAGTTCTTGGGGCTGGCGGGATATTATAGACGGTTTATACCCAATTATTCGGACCTCACCAGCCCTCTGACTGACCTTACTAGAAAGGGGCTACCAGATACGGTCCAATGGACGGAGCCGTGCCAGCAGGCCTTCACCCAAGTTAAGGCTGCTCTATGTGGCGGGCCGCTTTTACACTCCCCTGACTTTTCTCTCCCTTTCTTGTTGCAGACTGACGCGTCGGACAGGGGGCTGGGCGCAGTCCTGTCCCAGGAGGTGGAGGGGGGAGAGCGGCCGGTGCTGTACATTAGCCGTAAGCTCTCAAAGAGAGAGGCTAAGTACAGCACCATAGAAAAAGAGTGCCTGGCCATCAGGTGGGCCATTCTCACCCTCCGCTACTACCTCCTGGGGCGGGAGTTCACCCTCTGTTCGGACCACGCGCCTCTCCAATAACTCCACCGCATGAAGGATACCAACGCGCGGATCACCCGTTGGTATCTAGCTCTTCAGCCGTTTAAGTTCCAGGTGGTCCACAGGCCGGGTGCTCAGATGGCTGTGGCCGACTTCCTCTCCAGAAATGGGGGGGGGGGGGGGGGGGGCAGCAGGCCGGACGGCTCCCCGGCCTGAGTCGGGCGGTGGGGGTATGTGGCAAAGGGGGGCGTGGTTCAGCGAGGTCTGCAGCGGGAGAGAGAGCCGCGGGACGAGCGGTAAGTGAGTGGGTTGGAAGCAGATTAATAACACCTGTCTCTTGTTCCAGTAATGGGCGCGGAGAGGGTACAAAACACCGGTGGAACCGCAGACGGGGGAGAGAGAGAGTCGGACTGTTGATGCGACACATGATACCCTGAGTTTAACCCGGAAGCCGGAAGTGCTGTGAACCGGAAGTTATTGTTGTTTATGAGTTTGACTGAAGGCACACGCCTGAGTGTGTTACTGAGTTTGATATACGAAAATAAAGAGAAGCATCAACAGTCCAGCCGACCCCCGTGTCCTTTTCCTTCCTTATCATATCGAACTTGTTACACATATATATACAGGGGCTGACATTAACTTTTTTGCTCACCGGCCACTGTGGCTAGTGGTTTTCCAAAGTTACTAGCCACTCAGCATTTTCACCTGCCACAATTTTGCTGTTTGGAAATTACATTGTATATGTTTAAAGTTGACTTTGGCATTCGTAAATTACTTGATTTTGAATCATTTTACTTTATTTAGAAGATTTAAAACCCTTTCAAACTTTCAAATGCAGAATGACCCCCCAAATCTTGTATATCAGCTGGGATGTGCAGGTGGGCAAGGGGTGGGCAATATATAAGATTATAATAGAATATAATAGGCTAATATGAGAAAGGTAATATGACAGGCTTTGAGTTATTTTAGTTAGGATATATATGTATATATATAATTTAAAAAAATACCCTAAGCAAATTACAAAAACAATAGTTATTCAAAAATAAAATAAAATTTCAGATACTAATACATATTTATTTTATATGTATACATTTATTTAACACCTGTAGTCGTTTGATTAATATTAATGACAGACAGGTATTCAATTGGGCTGCTGAATGCATGGATGTAATATTTGTGACACATATCCAGTTATTACCCACCTGTTTACGTACACTTAAGCCATAACCAACTGTGTTCATGCGATGGAAATTTTGATAAATATATATGTTGTTAGCATCTTAATTTAATCTTTGTTTTATTATTTTATTAGTTCATTAACTAATTGTTATTGCTTCACTCTGCTTCTTAGCAAGGCTTTCCTCCTCTTCAGTCACATACTCATCCTATGGAAATGTTAAGTACACATTTAAAACTCACGCAATGCCCATACTCATCACCTCAAACGGCCATACTTAGCGCATGAATATGTCCATTTGAGAGTGAAAAGACCATCATTATTATGGCTATTTGAGTATGAAAAGACCACCATTAATATGGCCATTTAAGTATGAAAAGATGTTAAAACTGAAGTTTTATAGGCACACTGTGCTTTATTTCATAAACATGCGAGCTGAGTTCTTCCATCATGCCCATGACCTCACATGTGATTGGAGGAGCCCGACGTGCCTTCTAGCTCCCGTCCAATCACGTGCGAGGGAATGGACATGACGACTTATACAGCAGTGCTTGCAAGACGAGCATAAACAGACGTTTTCACTCCTGTACTCAAACCCTTTCCTCCATTCCCTGTGTTTTGCTACTTTGCTGTTTTGTGATCTACAATGGCTGGATGGCGTCTCCCCTTCAACTCCTCTGCATGGACGCGATCAACCCCTTTCAGCCAATCCGCAGACCGGCGGGAAGAAACAGCTGAATGCTATCATTGAGCTATCTCGTCAGCTTGCTCAGTTTGCTGCCGATTTTAACGAGCAGTTCACTTTAGTAATCTCCAGGTTGCTGTCCATAGACGATAGGTTGCTTGCTTTGGAGTCGAAAAACTTTGTGGAAGATACTAACTTTAAGAAGAGAAGACGAGTGCACAATCCTAAAATTGCGGTAAGACTGTTATCTAAGCTAAAGTAACATAAAGCAAAGCTTTTTAAGTAGCACAAGCTGAAATTAGCCTTGTAAAAGAACAAATGTAAGTTGCTTTATAAAAGTGTTTTCTTTTTCTGGTCATTTTACAGGAAGCAGTACGCCGTCTTCACAACTTCGTCATAACACTCATTTAATTGTTTTCCAGCTGCATGTAAGACAGAGACATTATGCAGGAGCTTCAGGTACAAACATCCAGTTCTTGCATCGCAAGCAGAAGCTGTGAAGAGTTCAGCTCGGAGTCGATTGAGAAGAAAGAGGGTAAGATTTATTAGATTAGATCCATTTTTGGTCAGTGTGACTATTTTTCAGGTGCATTTTACGCAGTACTTCGCGCAATACTGATTGTCTTTGTTGTTTTTACAGCTGCTACAAGCAAGAAAGAGTGTATTAGCTGAGGATATGAGGTGGGCCTTTGGAAGTGCGCTACCATAGACCTGATGTCTGATGAGGAAGACGGCATCGTTCGTGCGGTGTCTGGATGGACTGTTTGACCAGCCAGGAGCTCGCCGAGCTCTGTGCCACGCTGCAATCGAGATTAGAGGCGATTCCAAAGTACAGGGCTACGCACGACAGACGTCTGAAAAATGGACTGAAATCAGACAGAATGGCGCTAGTTACCTACAGCTCTGAAGCGGAAAACAGAGACTTCATAGTGCTGTAGGATTTTGGGCTTCTCGTGAGCTTCCTATTGTTGTGTGGGCAGATCTCAAACGTTTTGCATTTGGTTGTGTGTTTGTGTTTGTTCTAATAAAGCTCTTTCTTTGAATAAACTGCATGTCCCTGGCATATTTTCCTTTCCTCAATAAATGAATGTCCTTGATGGTTATAATAGCATAGTCCATAGGATAACAATGACATGAATATAAAACATAATAGCATATCACATGAATATGATTATATAAAATTAAAAAATAATATGCAAATCATAATTTTACATATATATATATATATATATATATTCCCTTTCGGGGAACTCGAGCTGCGTCGAAACGCTGTGAGAACGCCTCTGCGTTAATGCGTCGTGAAGTGCCTGTAGAACCATTCCATCAGAAAAAAGATCGATCGTCGGCGTGATGACGTCATCGACCGGAAGCTATAAAGCGTCCGTGAAAACAAACAGGAACTAGCTTCTGAGCCTTCAGCAAGCGATCTGTGTGAACCTGTCTGTCTATTTGGTGTTTTTGTCTGTCTATTACAAGAGTTTTTCCACCCTTTGTTAAATATTTCACATATATTAACAAAAAAGAGAAAATAAATAGATAGAGAATGGCAAGCGAAAGCAGCAATTTCAGGAAGTGTGTTCATCCCTGCCCACGCTACATCACGGGTGAGGATACACACTCTCTCTGTGTTGCCTGCTTGGGAGCGCAGCATGCCCAGGCAGCCCTCGAGGGGGCTGCTTGCGAGCATTGTGAGAAGTTACCGCTGAGAACGCTGCGCTCCCGTCGGGCACTCTTTGAGGAGGGTGCCTCGGCTCGTGTTCCCCGCGGCTCTGGTCCCGCTGCCGCCGAGGCAGAGCGGAGGCTGCAGTCGTGGGGATCACAATTGGATGTTGCAGAGGGGTTAGAGACGGGCGCTGCCTTATCTCTGCCCTCACCTGCACCATCCAGCGGCTCTTCTCGGGGCATGGAAGCACGCATGGCGGTTTCTTCCCCCCCGAGAGAGTCGCCGGTGCATCAACTGTCCAGCTCTGAGGAGGTGGATGTTGAAAGCATCGAGACTGAAGACTCGCCACTTCAGTCCCCTGCATGCGAGGAGCTCGTTGAGGTTCTGACGCGAGCGGTGGCCAGGCTTAACATCGACTGGCCAGCCGAGAGATATGAGGCAGGAAGAAAACGTAAATTAGACGAGAGATTCCTGCCTTCTTGCGCTTCAGAGCCTCAGCGACGGGGCTTGCCGTTCTTTCATGACTTGCACACTGAGGTGGCAAGATCGTGGAAGAGACCGGCATCATATCGTGTTTTCAGCCCACAGACTTCGGTCTACAGTAACATCGCTGGGCTGAAACAGTATGGTTATGGGGCGATGCCAAAGGTTGAGGAGACGCTCGCGAGCCATCTCTCGCCTTCCTCTGCATCGTCCCTTAAAGCCCCGTCTTTGCCCACCAGACCTTTAAAGACAACGTCGGCGCTGGTGGGCAAAGCGTACTCGGCAGCGGGTCAGGCGGCTGCATGCCTGCACACGATGGCAATCGTGCAGGCATACCAGGCTGACCTGCTGAGGGATCTGGACAGTAGTGATGTCGTGGGGGGAGATATTATCACAGAGTTGCGTTCGTCAGCTGATCTAGCTCTCCGGGCCACCAAGGAGACGGCCAGATGTTTGAGCACTTGGTGGCCACGGAGAGGCATCTCTGGTTGAACCCCACAGACATCAAAGAGAGGGAGAAAGCCTTTCTGCTTGATGTGCCGCTTTCTCCTGGAGGCCTCTTCGGTGACGCAGTCCATACTGTCACCGAGAGGTTCCAGGAGTCTAAAAAGCAAGCTGCGGCGCTCAAGCAGTTCCTCCCTCTCCGGGTCCAGGTCCCTGGGGCTGCTGCTGACATTAAGCAGCCCAAGCCGAGTACGAGCGCCTCGCACAGGGCAAAGCAAAAACAGAGCGTCGCCACCCGAACTCCCCCTCAGCGCGGGGACGAGGGGCGGCGCTCTCAGACGAGGCCTTCGAGGGGCAGGGCTGATCTGAGGACAGTCCTGATCGCCAAGAAGGCCTCGTCGAAGCGTTCCTGACGCCAAAAAGGCCTCGTCGAAGCGTTCCTGACGCCAGAAGCGTCAGGACGCTGAGGGTGGTTCCCCCGTAGGGAAACGGTGTTTACCTGCCAACGGTACCCGTTTCCCTGCGGCACCCTCTGGGGGCCGCGCTGCCAACCCCGCCGCAATGCCGGGGCGCAGTCGGTCTCCGCGGGCCACCCGAGGGTGGTCCGTGCCCCCCTCGGGGGCCCCCGAGCAGTCAAGTCAGTCGTTCCCTGCCGGTCCGCTGCTTCAGGGCACTGTGCTTGTTGCTCAAAATACACCAGAGGCCAGCCTCGAGAGGCTGGTTCCCTTAGTAGATTTTCTAGACGAGTGGAAACGTCTATCAAATATATCTCGTTGGGTCCTGCAGATAATCGAAAGGGGGTACGCCATTCAATTCAAAAGTCGGCCACCTCCTTTCAGCGGCGTCCTACCTACAGAGGTGAGCCCGGAGCAGGCTCTGGTAATGGCACATGAAGTACAGACACTCCTGCAAAAAGGGGCTATAGAGAGGGTTCCCCCTCCCAGCAGGGAGTCTGGGTTTTACAGCCGTTACTTCATCGTGCCGAAGAAGGATGGGGGCTTACGCCCTATATTAGATCTGCGTCTATTAAATCGCTCGGTGGCCAAGCTCAAGTTCAAGATGCTCACACTCAGACAGATTGTGTCGCAGATCAAACTAGAGGATTGGTTTGTCACCATAGACCTCAAAGATGCGTATTTTCATGTCTCCATCCTTCCACATCACAGGAAGTTCCTCAGGTTTGCCTTCGGGGGAGAGGCATACCAATATCGAGTACTTCCTTTCGGTCTAGCACTGTCACCCCGCACATTCACAAAGTGTGTGGATGCAGCTCTGGTGCCTTTGCGTCTGCAGGGCATCCGCATACTGAATTATATCGACGACTGGCTGATTCTAGCGAATACAGAGCAGATGGCGGTTCAGCATCGAGATGCTGTTCTCGCGCATATGTCAACGTTGGGGTTGAGGCTGAACGCCAAGAAGAGTGTGCTTTCTCCGGCTCAGAGAACCACTTTTCTAGGCGTGAACTGGGATTCGGTAATAATGCGGGCGCAATTATCGCCAAAACGCATAGCATCGATCCTGGCAGCAGTCAAAGAACAGATGCTAGGCCGGGCCGTCATTGTGAAACAGTTCCAGAAACTGTTAGGTCTCATGGCAGCAGCGTCCAACGTTATACCTCTTGGCCTACTGTACATGAGGCCACTGCAGTGGTGGCTCAAAACAAAGGGATTCTCCCCGAGGGGAAATCCGCTCCGCACGATCACAGTCATGCGGCGATGCCTACGTGCTCTGGTCATGTGGAAAAACCCGGGGTTTCTATCTCAGGGTCCCGTGTTAGGGGCTCATGTTCGTCGCATAACGCTAACGACAGATGCCTCTCTCACGGGCTGGGGGGCGACCATGAGTGGTCGCTCATCCCAGGGTCTATGGCAGGAACATCAGCGGCACTGGCACATAAATCGGCTAGAGATGCTCGCAGTGTTTCTTGCATTCAAACGGTTCCTGCCCGACCTCAGGGGCCACCATGTGCTAGTCAGGTCAGACAACACATCGGTGGTCGCCTATATAAATCACCAGGGGGGTCTGAGGTCCCGTCCGTTGGACAAATTGGCACATCGGATCCTCCTGTGGGCCCAAGGGAAATTGCTGTCAATCAGGGCAGTATATATCCCGGGGGTCCTGAATCAGGAAGCAGACAGCATGTCGAGGCAGGGGCCGAGGCCCGGGGAATGGAGACTCCACCCAGAGGTGGTGTAGCTCCTATGGAAGGTTTATGGGAAAGCAGAAATAGACCTATTTGCTTCGGCGGAGAATTCCCACTGCCCGCAGTGGTTTTCTCTGCCCCATCCAGCCCCGCTGGGGTTGGATGCCATGGTACAGGAGTGGCCGAGGCTACCCCTGTACGCCTTCCCCCGGATTGTCTTGCTTCCAGGAGTTCTGGAGAGGGTACGCCGGGACAGGGCCCAGGTACTTCTAGTGGCTCCGTACTGGCCGACCAGAGTGTGGTTTTCGGACCTGATATCTCTCCTGGTAGGCTCTCCAATGGAGATTCCGACCAGGAGGGATCTACTCTCTCAGGCGGGCGGGAGATTCCTGCACCCACGCCCGGAGATGTGGAAACTATGGGCCTGGCCTCTGAGGGGGCTAGCCTCATAGAGGAAGGTCTCTCGGCCAAGGTCGTAGAGACCATCCTCCACTCCAGAGCTCCATCCACGAGGAAGCTGTACGCTCTGAAATGGAAACTTTTCTCAGCATGGTGCAGAGAACGTCAGTGGGACCCAGTTAACTGCCCGGTTGTTACAGTGCTGGCGTTCCTGCAGGCAAGGTTCTCGGCAGGGTTGACCCTCTCCACAATAAAGGTGTACGTGGCGGCCTTGGGTGCCTTCCACGTCCCTTTGGGTGGAGTGTCTTTGGGAAGACACCCTCTGATTACACGCTTCCTCCGTGGTACTTTGAGGTTGAGGCCGGCTATGCACTCGAGGGTCCCAGCATGGGACTTGGCCATTGTCTTGAGGGGCTTGTCTGGGCCGCCGTTCGAACCTTTAGAGGAGGTTTCGGACAAGTTCCTCACTCTAAAAACTATCTTTCTTTTGGCCATTTCATCTCTCAAAAGAATAGGAGATATTCAGTCCCTGTCTGTAGGGCCCTCATGTTTAGAGTTTGCGCTGGGGATGGTGAAAGCCTTTCTACATCCCAGGCTGGGTTATGTCCCCAAGGTTCCTACGAGCCCACGGGGCCCCATTTCTCTCCAAGCCTTCTGTCCTCCTCCGTCCACGACGTCAGACCAGGAAAGATTAAATCTGCTGTGCCCTGTGAGCGCGTTGGATACATATGTCCACAGAGCTGCCCTGTGGAGAAAATCTGATCAGTTATTTGTCTGTTTCGGACCCCCTAAGAAGGGGGCCCCAGTATCCAAGCAGAGGATGAGCAAGTGGGTGGTCGAGGCCATCTCACTTGCTTACGAGGCGGCCGGGCAGCCATCTCCACTGGCTGTCCGGGCGCATTCTACCAGGGGTATGGCTGCTTCGAAAGCACTTTTGTCGGGGGCTTCCCTCCATGATATCTGCAACGCGGCCGGTTGGTCGTCTCCGCTAACCTTCGTCAGGTTCTACGAACTAGACCTGGCATCTACTGTTGGGGTGCAGGTTCTCTCGTAACCGTGTGCGCATCGGCTTCACACATAAGAGACACTTGGTCCTATGGCGATGTGGGTATAAGCGTTCTCACAGCATTTCGACGCAGCTCGGGTTCCCCGAAAGGGAACGTCTCGGTTACGTATGTAACCCTAGTTCCCTGAGGGAACGAGACGCTGCGTCGCTCTGCCATACTCCCGGCGTGTCCGTGATCACTTACTTCAGGCTTTATCAGAAGTTAGTTCCTGTTTGTTTTCACGGACGCTTTAAAGCTTCCGGTCGATGACGTCATCACGCCGACGATCGATCTTTTTTCCGATGGAATGGTTCTACAGGCGCTTCACAACGCATTAACGCAGAGGCGTTCTCACAGCGTTTCGACGCAGCGTCTCGTTCACTCAGGGAACTAGGGTTACATACCTAACCGAGACAATATATATATATGTATATATATATATATATATATATATATATATATATATATATATATATATATATATATATATATATATATATATATGTGTGTGTGTGTGTGTGTGTGTGTGTAAAATTATTATAATTTGGGGGTTTAAATTTATTAATTTATTACCCAGGTTGACCAATAGTAACAGATCTGCCAACCAATCACGAGTGATATTTCTTGTTTCAATGTAGTAGTTTCAACCAATACTGAGTGAGGAAATTCAAGCCATTCCGGCAAGGCGCCGCCCAGAGCTGATATTCATATGCTAATTAGAGCCATTAGCGCCGGCGCCAGCATGCCTCCGCAAGCTCCACATACGTCATGGTTCGTTTCCGTCAATATGTGGCAAAGACGAACGCGACGTTCACAGGCTGTAAACTGACGTTAATTGTCGAAAATCAGGGAGATTTCCGGCCGTTTACGGGGACGAAAATCCCACTTTTCATGCAGTGCATGTGATAAGCGCTGTTAGTAGAGTCTTCTAAAATCTGATGTCAAACAAAGGAGAGAACGGCGCGCACTGCAACTTAAAAAGCCGAAATCTCCGGTTTCACCATCTACATGGCGCTGTAACCGGAGTTTCTAAAAATCTTCACCCTGGCCGGAGTTTTCAAAAAAGTCCGGTTTTTCAAAAAAGTCAGGTGTCAGTAACCTGAAATGTAGGCCTGAAATGTAGGGCTGCTCCGATCACGATCGGCCGATCGTTAATGCGCATCTCCTCAGTAAAGCCGGTTCTCTATTATAATCAGCGGTAAATTCCCTCAGGTGTGCATGATTTCACATAGAGCAGCTGTTACTACACAGAGCCGTTGTTAACCCTTAAATGCAGACGTCATTCACTACCCTGCTCCTCATTCATTTTTTTAAAGTTAGACATCAACCTTCTTAGTATTCCTCAATCAATTCATTTTTAAAAATATAACAAGAAAAAAAATATATAATTATAATTGAATGCCTGTTTTTTCACTAGTTTTTTTGTCAAAATTGTATAGGGTCGCTAACGATCCGAGGTGTGTAGGATTGTAGGCTACGTATATTTTTTTGCACAATGATAAATTCATCTATAATGACGAAATAGGGCGCAATTCACCTTTATTCCTCTAGGTTGCAATGTCTTGACTCATAGTTACCTCAGACAGAAAATTAAACAATAATAATTATAATCTGCAAAACTTAAAATGGCTTAGTGATTTACTGCAGAGAGCAAGTACTAAACACGATCAAATATTAGTGTCACTGTCTCTTGATGATGGATGTGGTCAAGAAGCTGTCAGTGATCAAAATATTGATTTTGAAGACGTTAAACATGTTTGGAGAAAATGCTCGAGATCGCGAATATGAGGCAGATGCTGAATGTACTTGTAAACGAGCTCTGACGAGGACATATGATGATGGTATTAAACATCTACTCACACTGAACCCTTCCAAGCTCCAAAAGGTAACAAAATAGGTTTTATTTTATTCTTCTGTAAGTGTTACTCTAACATCAGGAGTTTATTATTGCGACAGGTAGAGGTCTATCCAGGTTAAATATAGATCCGGATCGCTAACGATCTGAATATGTAAGAATGTTTGGCGAAACAGTCATGCATTTAAGGTTTAACTGAGAATGCGCAAATAAACTCTGAAAATGAATGTGAAATCTGAAACGCGACTTGGCCATTCTAATCAATGATCGGAAGAATTTGTATCGACCCCCGTTAATATGCACGTATGTCCATTTAAACTCAATTTTGGTAAAATTTGGATTATATCATCACACTGGCAAGGATATAATTACATGTAAAGATGTCATACCAAGTGTGAAAATGCTACATTGAACTGCTTTTGAAACATAGTGTTTTTTTCACTTCCTGAAAAGTAACCGTTTTGGACATATGTGAGTTTCATCGGGCGACGATATCTATTTATGTCCCTTTTTTCAATATTGCATACCTAATTTAATCAGAATATATACTTTAAATCATACTTGTCAAATCATACTTTAAATCATGAAGACCAAAAATTAAATGAATAATTAATACACCCCATTCAACAGTTAGTTGCATGTGTTTTGTTAATTTACTTTGTTGTTTGGAAAAACATGACCCCATAATGTTAATGAGAGTTTTTTGTGATTTTGTATGAAACGCTTTTGTGTCAGACTATTTTTTCAGGTAGCTATGTGTCACAGTTCAATGTATTGTACCTGAGACATCTGCTTGACCTGTCCCAACACCCAAACACTTTTTTGAGGATAAAAAAAATACACTTCAATGTAAATACACGTTTTAATTTCTCAATAGGGCTTGAGGGCTACAGATGTAGATGGTGTTTTTCCCATCACATGTTGCTTCGTATTTTGTTCAGGCTTAAACAGCATGATATAACATTTAGGTGCAAAAATGCAGAAAAGTAAACCAAAGCTTGAGGATAAAATGGCAAATATTTCCACAGCTACAGTGAATTTTCCAGGAGAACTTACATAAGCTGGAATAAATGTAAGCCATACAGCAGAGAATATGAGCATACTGAATGTGATGAATTTGGCTTCATTGAAGTTATCAGGCAGTGTGCGAGCCAGAAAAGCCAAAATGAAACACATGACTGCCAGTAGGCTTATATAACCCATCACAGCCCAGAATCCTATAGTAGAACCGAGACTGCACTCAAGAATGATCTTTTCCTTATAATATTTCATATTTTTGTAGGGAAATGGGGGAGAAATTGTTAGCCATAGCACACAAATAAGAACCTGTATGAGTGTAAAGGCAAGAACACTGAGTCGTTGTTGTGAAGGCCCAAACCATTTCATGACATTGCTTCCTGGAAGTGTAGCCTTGAAGGCCATTAACACCACTATTGTTTTCCCCAGAACACAGGAGATACAGAGGACAAAAGTGATTCCAAATGCTGTATGACGCAACATACAGGACCACTCAGTGGGCCGACCGATGAAAGTAAGTGAACAGAGGAAACACAGAGACAATGAGAAGAGCAGCAAGAAGCTCAGCTCTGAGTTGTTGGCTTTTACTATGGGGGTGTCCTTGTTGCTGTAAAACAGGATAGCCATCATCACAGTTAAACCTACTCCAAACAGTGAGAAAATGACTAGCACTATACCCATAACTTCTGTGAATGACAGAAACTCTACAGCCTTCAGCACACAAGCATTTTTCTCAGCATTAGACCAGTATTCCCCTGGACACTGCATGCAGTTAACTGAATCTGGAAAGGGAGTTGTGATCATTAGTTGGAGACAAAAAAATCATTTTTTAAATCAAGACCAAACTTAAGTCTATATTCCAAAGCATTCATGAATTACAGCCCTTTAAGTTTGGATAGTGCATTTTCATGATTATTCTCAAAAAGGGGGGGCGACAGTTAAGGGGTTAACTCCTTTGATAATAAACCACATCCTTAACAATAAGAAAAGAAAACAAAAAGAGTAACTAACCAATTTTCTATGAAACTGTGAAATGGGCTGAAAATTACCTGTCTCATTAGTGATTTCTCCTTCGGCACATGGAATACAGTCATAACAGCAGACAGGTTTTCCTTTCTGTACAGCCTTCCTAGTGCCTAGTGGACAGCTCTCACTGCATACAGAACTTGGCTTCTACATAGAAAAATACATAAAAATAAAATGACATCGCATTACATTACATTACAATACATTACATCATTCAGCCCCACTTTATATTAGGTGGCCTTAAGTACTATGTACTTCAAAAAATAAGTACAATGTACTTACAGTGTTCAAATTGTATTGCCAAACACCTTTGCTGATATTGAGGTGGGATACAAGTAGAGTTAGGGACAGGTGTGGTGGTATGGGTACGTTTAAGGGTAGGGTTAGGTGTAAGCGAAGTGCCAACGGAATAATTACAATTGTAACTACAGAAATTAATTACAGATGTAAATACATGCAGGTATTTTTTTTAAATGTAAGTACAATGTAAAAACATGTATGTACACAATAAGTGCATTGTATCAAATGATTAATTAAAATGTTAGAACTTTGTAGTTAAGGCCACCTAATATAAAGTAGTTCCCATCATTCATACTATTGTAAACAGAATATGAATAATATATGTGAAGAATACAATTATTATTATTATTATGAATACTAATGATATACTAATGAATACAACAAAATGATACTTTGAAAGTGTTTTAAAAATTGACCACTATTGCTTTACATGTTAATTTGACTCATTTTTTATGATTAATGTCTCTCTCTCTCTCTCTCTCTCTCTCTCTCTCTCTCTCTCTCTCTCTCTATATATATATATATATATATATATATATATATATATATATTTATGATTAATTTAAAAACAAACACAATGAGATTTACACAGGTTATTGCACTTTACCTCCAACTGTCCTCCAGCCCAGATTATTTTTTCAATACTAAGGTCTAAATTCTGGTTAGGAGGCAGCGAGCCATCATAATATCCGACTGTTTTGAACTCGAATGATCCATCTGAGTCCTGCTGCCAGTTCACAACTTCATATAAAGCCAATACACTACCAGTGCTGTCAAACCACACATGATCTCCTGTCTTAATGGTGAAATTGATCTTTTTCAGAGCCTCAACCACCTAGAAAAAAAATTGAATACATTATCATTGGGGCATTTTAACATATTGGTCCTTTTTTGCTCCCTTATTTTTGTCTCTTGTCTCTTACCTGCTGTGGTTGTATTGGCTGACCTTTCTCACAGCCTTCTTGTTCTTTGCACTTGAATAGATGGTGTAGTGAATTAGCCACAGCATAAACTGCTTTGTATACATTGCTTGAATATCTATGTTCAGTCACATCTTCATTGTAATTTTTCAATGCAATTAGATCATCATATCTGCTGCAACTTAATGCATATTGAGAAGAATTTCCATCATTCTCTGAGCATGGAAAAGCTGTGTCCCAGAATTCTTTTCTAACATATTCTGGAAACCCTTCAATATTGATTTTTCTGCTTGCAAACCCCAATGACCCCGCCATTGAATGAAAACTATTTGGAGTTATGTAAGTCTTTGCTGTTATCCATGGTTCCACACCAATCATCTGAAGGCCTGTAATGTTCCGAATACTCAACTGATCAATAAGTAAGCCCATCTCAACAAAAGAAACAAATGCAACAATCACTTTTGCTGAGCCTCTTTCTATAATGTCTACCACTTGTTTGAGTTTGTCTGGCTCTGTTCGGTAGAATTTCACAGAGTACTCCACACAAATCCCCTCTTCTTGGGCTGTTTTCAGAAATATGGCCATTCCATTGTTTCCATAGTCATTGTCGCTGTTCACAGCCCCCACCCATGTCCAGCCTAAATGCTTGACTATGAATGCAAGTGCTCTGCTCTGGTGGTAATCACTAGAAATAGTCCTGAAGAATGAGGGGTAGTCCTTCCTATTACTGAGACATTCACATGAAGCAGAATGACTTATCTGAAAACAAAAGAACAATAAACTGTTAAAAAAACATCACCATTGTGATTATGTCAAACATTTACTGTTATTTCTCTTTACCACTGGAATCTTAAAAGGTCCTGTAGTTCTGGACAGAATCACTGTGGCAGAAGTCTCTGATTCTCCTATGATAGCATGTAAAGGAGACTGCCCATTGCACTTGTACCCTTCTGCAATCTCCTGTCCATTCATCAGTCCCATAGTTGCAATCATGGTAGACAGTCTTGAACCACACGTATCATAAATAATGTAGCCAATCGAAACATTTGGGAGCAAAATTTGACTTCTGTTAATCTCCTCAATGGCAAAGATCATGGTTTGAGCCAGCCGAAAATCTCTCATATTCACACTGTGGATATATAATCATTAAATAGCAACATACTCAAGTGGAAAGGGAATACAAATAGTATATTTAAATATATTTTGTGATTGAAACCCATAGTTTGCTGTGTAATATTAATTTTAAGATAAGCATTTTTTTTTTTTTACAAATCATTTTATATGAAATACATTATCTGCTCTAATGTTTCACAAACCTGGAGCAAGATGGTGGCTGAGGTTTTTGCATAAACTCAAATGAAGGTAAGGTTTCTTTTCTCCGGACTGCAAAAATTCCTCCAATAGTTACATTGCCATCCTTGTAAAATAATGGGTACTTTGGGTCTCCCATCATTCGACAAAAAGTGTTTTCCACCTTAGAATGAAGGTGATGAAAAACCAGGAATATGTAAAGAAAGAAAAGCATCCCAAAGAATGATGTCAAATGCACCTGACAAATGCAAATGACTTGATACAGTATTTGCACTTTTATAGACATAATTATTATGCATGAATGATTTTCAACAGTCAGTGTTCTCACAAGACAAAACATGATTCAGATCAAGCAGGAGTGGAATAGAGTCAATGAAATTTGATGATAGTTTGGTTTTCTTAAATATCATAAAGATCTAAATTGTGAATATAGGAATACTATAATTGCATAAATAGAAAGCAGAAACTTTGGTAACACTTTACAATACGGGTGCACTAATATGCATTAATTCATGCTTAATTAATTCACAGATAATAGTGAGTTAATGTATTACTAATGGTGAATTAACCCATTTATTAATGATTACTGCATCAGCAACTAATGAAGATTCTACATTATTAATAGATTAAGTAATCATTATATTGTTATTAGTTAAATCGGTCATCATGTATTAATTCCTTAATAACATATTATATTAACTAATAATGTAAATTAACATGTTAATTACCACAATAGGTCAAAGCCATGCATTTCAACTTCCAGTTGTCTGCTTTAATTATTCCCTAGCTAATGGTTTATAAAGGTGTCATTATGTTATTACTACTTGTTGGGGCACATGACTATTAACAAATTCAAAATTAATTCAAAACCACTACTATATATTACTTAATCAATTAAGCGCTATATAAATGCAGTCCATTTACCATTTAAAAGACACTGAAATAAGGCCACAAAACACAGTGAATTGTGTCCACAAGACTTGACTAATGGGTATTGTTTCCTAGAGTTTTGCTTCGAAATTATGTAAAAATCATTGTGCACAATCAATGTGTGTGAACTGTTTAGGAGCGCAGCATGCTTGGTTAGCTCTCGAGGGAGCTAGCTGTGAGCATTGTGAAGAACTCCCCATCAGAGTGCTGTGCTCCTACCTTGCCGTGTTTGACGATCATGGGGATTCCAACGGGAACTGTCTGGTGAGATTGGGACTGCTGAGGCACTTCCCCAATCGTCATCAGGCAGTTCCAAGAAAGGCAATTTGTGGTGTTCCAGCAGTTCATCCCTTGCTTTTCCAAGTCTAAAGGGGCTCGTCCTAAGACCGACCAGCCCCACAATTCATCGAGCTCCTCATACCATCAGGCACTGAAAGAGAACGTTGCCTCTAGAGCCCCTCCTTAGGGAGAGCTTGACAACAGAGATGGCGTTCTTGCCCAAAGCCGGCTCAGCAGTAGGGTCACCTGAGGGCTGTCTTTGAGGCTAAGAAGGCTTTTGGAATGAGGTCCTAGTTGTGGTAGGACCTCTGAGGGTTGTCCCCTCTGGGGAGAAGTATCTGAGGCCGTTTTCTCCATGGAGCCCTCTGGAAATCAATGTCGTAATCCCACCATCAGTGAAACTTCAGCCACATTGGTTTCCAGCGTATGTGTGCTACCTCATCCACCCCGAGGGATTTGGGCAGACAGCGATGGCATCCGCATGCCAAAAATCATCCATGACCTCTCCCTGCCGGGCAGCCACTTCACAGGTCGAGAACGGTAATCTAAATCACCCGAGGTCAGCCTCGAGAGGCTGATTCCCTTGGTGGATTTTTTTGTAGGCATGGCAACGCCTGTCAAATGTGTCGCAATGGGACCTGCACACTGTAGAAAAGGGGTACAGACTGTAGTTTGGGTAATTAGTCTGGGTTCTACAGCCAATATTTTATAGTTCCCAAAAAGGACAGTGTTCTCAATTTTAGATCTGAGACATTTGAACTGGTCTCTGAGGAGGTTTAGGTTCAAGATGCTCACAATACCTATTATTGTGAAAGAAATTCGATCTGATGACTGGTTTGTCACGATAGAGCTAACGTGGAATTAGCGTCCTCTGTGGTTCTCCCTCACGCATCCAGCCCCGCTATTGGCCGGCCTGAGTATGGTTTTGCTGACATCATAGCACTGCTGGCAGGGCCTGCATGGCAGATCCCTTTGAGGAGAGACTTGCTGTCTCAGGCAGGAGGCACATCCCCCGGCGTCCGCCTCCGCCCCTGCCAAGCCAAAGCAGCAGCCTCCACCGGCCAAGCAGGGTGCCGGGCGCAAGGGTGGCACCCAACCTGTCCAGACCGCTAAGCCTGCCGGCAAGCGCAAGGGGAAGCGGCCCTGAGACAGGCAGCCCAGGGAGGACAGGAGCTGCTCTTCGGGAGATGATGTCCGCATCCCTCCCCCACCCCCCGGAGGTGGACCGGGGGGCCCCGACTGGTACATTACATCTGCCGCCAGCTCTCCGGAGCTCGGCGGTACCCACATTCTCACAGAAAGAGCAGTTTCCTATCCCCCTGGGCCCCAAGAAGGTCAGGGTGGCAGTTCACGACGCCTCCAGGCTTTGTCTCTCCCTCCCTCCCCTCCCCTCGCCAGGGGGCAGCAGAGTGGGCTTCGAGGACGCCTCCGGGCCTTCTCACCCACTCTCTGCCCCTCCCGGGAATACTCAGACAACACTCCGGGCCGCCCACGGGCCTCCCGAGTCGGGTCTGAGCATCCCACCTCTCTGCCTCCGGGCAGCGAGCAGCAGAGCGGACTCCGAGGACGCCTCCGGGCCTTCTCACCCGCTCCCTGCCCGCACCAGGAGTGCTCGCGCGACACTCCGGGCATCCCGAGTCGAGCCAGAGTACTCCAATGCGCTCCCCCACCCGGGCATGTCTGTGGTGCCGTTGATCCCGCTGGTACGGTCCCTACAGCTTGGCTACAGCTCCCTCGACCGTCCCATTGGCTCATCCGTACCATCAGACTCGGCTACGCGATTCAGTTCACGCGCCGGCCACCCAAGTACAAGGGCATCCTCTTCATCTCAGTGCGAAGCAGCGATGCCCAAGTCTTGCGGTCAGAGATCGAGGTCCTACTGGCGAAGAACCAATCGAGCCGGTTTCTCAGTCCCAGTCCAGTCCCAGAGTCTCATAGCCCTGAGATGAAGGGAACACTTTTTAAAAATGGAGGAAAAGTCCATCGGGGTCAGCTGGACCCCGAGGGCCGATCAAGGGTTAAGGTGTACCTTCCATTACGGCTTTCCATGCTCCTGTAAGTGATGGGCCTCTGGGGAGGCACCCTTTAGTCGTATGTTTCCTCCTTGGTACTTGGAGGATAAGTGAGAGGTACTTGGAAAGATTGTGTATGTGTTTTTATTGTACTTACCCTATAACTACTAGAAACAAGAGGGGAACAAGAGCCACTTTAATTTACAACCCACACATTCATACTTACCCTGTAACTACATAAAACAAGAGGGGAACAAAGCCACTTTAATTTACAGGCCGCACATTCATACTTACCCCGTAAGTACATGAAACAAGAGGGGAACAAGAGCCAATTTAATTTACAGCCTGCACATTCATACTTACCCCGTAAAGACATGAAACAAGAGGGGAACAAGTGACACTTTAATTTACAGCCCGCACATTCATAATTACCCCGTAACTACATGAAACAAGAGGGGAACAAGAGCCACTTTAATTTACAGCCCGCAGATTCATACTTACCCTGTAACTACACGGATAATTACTTCTTAATTAAAAAATACTTACAGTATATATAATTTGTTAATTTTCCTGATAGTACCCCTTTATTCCCCGAATATTACATATTGTTCCCTTATACCTACACTTACTTACTTTATAATTACCAAAAGTTATGCTGTAAATTCACTTTAATTATGCAGTACATTCCGGGCCGTAATCTAAAGCGTTACCGTCAATTGATTTGAATAATGTAAGTTAAAAAAGTTCTATGTGTATGCCATAGTAAAGATATGCGTTTTTAGTCTAGATTTAAACTGACAGAGTGTGTCTGCTTCCCGAAAAATGCTAGGAAGACCTTTTCAGAGTTTAGGTGCTAAATAGGAAAAGGATCGACCGCCTGCAGTTGATTTAGATATTCTAGGTATTATCAACTGGCCAGTTTTGAGACTGTAATAGATGTAATGGAGTATAAGGAGGTAAGAGCTCGCTCAAGAACTGGGGAGCTAAACCATTTAGTGCTTTGTAAGTAATAAGCAAGATTTAAAAATGTATTTGATGCTTAACTCTTTCCCCGCCAAACACGGAAATTTCCGTTATTTGTGAGAAAACGCTTCCAGGCCAATAACGGAATTTTCCGTGTTTCCGTGTTTCCACTGTCGTACGCTAGGGGGCGCTATTGCACATCTTCTGAATGAGAGTTCTGAATCTCCTGATCAAAACACACATGAGGAAGACGCAGTGAAACGAGCTATCACATGTAATCATATGCATATTAAAAATAACGTGATCATCGTCAATAAACAGCATTTGAACAGAGCTCTCAAGTCTCACGCTTTGGGCGTTTTTTCAACCCGTTCATACGCTCACACGCAACACCTTGTATTTCTCACGCAGAGAAATCGCCAGGGTAAGGCGTGCTATTAGAGGAATCAAGCGAGTTCCCCATAGAGTTCTGACGTCCCTTCCACGCACCAGTTAATCTAATAAAAAATATATAGAGACCGAACAGCCAATCATAAAACAGATTTGCTGTATCTGGGTAAGATATAGATATTCCCTCCACCCAAGAACGTTTACGTTCTGATTTCAACGTCACATTCTATGATTCACGTCACGGCCTCGCTCAGTGAATCAAATGTTTGCTGAAGTACTATACCGTTAGCTGGCAACTAGAAGCCCCTCTAGCGAATTAGCTCTTAAGGGAAATATTAATAATTATTCATAACTCATTATGATTAATTATGTATATTTGAATAATTTAATAGATTAGCTTTATGTAGCTACATTAACATTGCAATCAATTAATCAGTTCGTTTGTGAACATTTAGTATTGATTATTACTTAATTCTAAGAAAAATATATTTTTCATGGCTACAGAAAAACATTCTTCCTTTGTATTTACATAAGCGCTTAGAGTGCCTAACCAGATCGATCATTTAAGGGACAATTTGTTTGCAGGCAGGGAGTCAGAACCAAACATATATTGTGCACAAAATTTAATATCTATAAATCACGAACGAGACATAAAACACATAAATACAGAAAACATACATAGCAAGAGTTGAAGTGAAAGTGGTTAGAAGAACCGGGTCAGTATAGATGAAGTCTAAAGAGTCTGAAAACTTGAGGGAAACCATCGGTGACTACAAGCCCCTTTGTCTGAACAAAGGGGTTTACAGCTTTACTCACTACACAGCAATTTGTTTTGTGTAAGATACTTGCATATGGCTTGAGCCGTAGAAGACCGTCCAGGTGGAAATTGCAGGAGAAAGTTTGATGGTTTGGTCTGATGGGTTTTTCCACGCATGATTCCTTCCGTGGTGAGTGAAGGAATGATGGTGAACTTGCAGAGTCTCTGATGGTCGAAGAAGAAGAAGGTCGACATGAAGTGTTGGGGCCTGCTGGCCCAATAGTCGTGTGTGGGCCTCGGGTTTCTGGTCCCGCACAGCACATGGTACAGCACATGTATGGAGGCCCTCCCTGCTTGGAGGGCCTGCATTGGTGGCCTGGCTCAAGGGCCAGCCACGATGACGTGTTGGTTCAGCCAGAGAGAGAAGAGAGAGGGAGAGCATCCGAGCACCTCCCTTTTTAAGGTCTGGGAGTAGTCCCACCCTCCTGGGTTAGACTTAACCAATGAGATTGTTGGGATTTCCAAGCGGGAAATTCCTCTGGAGATTTTATGGCTCTTTGTTACAAGCTTGAATCAATGTGTCTCTGCCCATTCATACTCTAATTAATGCAACAAACACACACTGCATTCTCTGAATAAGTCACATACATGGAAGTGTAAGTCGTGAAGTGAGCATTAATTTGATAGGAGACATGACATATATGAGGTTACCTGAACTAGTAAATTGTTAAAACAAAGACAAAAAGATGCAAAATACCATACAGAAGAAACATTTTACAAGACAGTTATGTGTTTACATATAATGTCCAGCGGTGCATGTTCATTTATAGATGGTTTGTCTATAATTTGAGGCAAAAGCGTGTGTTTTTACAAGCTTTGTGTCTGAAACTTTTCATGTGGCCAGATTCTTTTGGGCCGTAAAACGTCTTATCAGATGGTTTCCAGGGTAACAGAGAATCTTTCTCTGTTGTGTTGGGGGAAGGTCTGTTACTAAGCACAAAGCATTCAAAACATATTTGTTAAATGTAACTGGCAATTGTGTGTTTGATTCGCCTGAGTCGCTACACCCCGATGACAGACGCAGAGACACAAAGGTAACAGTGTTAAGTTTCTGACAGCACTTTGTGTTTTCTGTTCTTAATCCCTCAACAAAACTTAAAGGAAGCCTTGTCTCAAACATGATTTGCATAAAATGCATTTTGCTATGGTACGTTATTGCGCTCTCACTGAACATCTGTGCTCACCTCTACTCCTGAATGCAGTGATGGACAGCTGTCCTCATTCGACTGGTGTTTGGATGTGATTTTTTTTTAAACTCACTTTCATTAATTAATTTATTAAAAGTAACTCCATTTTGTAAGATCATTTTCATTTAAGTAATTCCAAACATCACGAGGTAGACGACATTATGATCAAATATAAGCTGTGTCCCAAAGTGAAGGGTGCGCACTTCGAAGGCCATGCACTTCGGAGGCCAGGCCAGGCCACGCCTTCAAAGTGCACGAAGTGCATGAAGCTGCACGAAGGGCGAACCGAGGAATAGGGTTGCCAGGTCTGAATAACAAAACCCCTCCAATTATTATTCAAAAGTATCAGAATCACGGCCAGAATAGGCCAAAATATCCCAAAATGCGGGGTGTGGGCGGTAGAAATATTGCGTAAGTAAAGACAACTTAACCTGTGAACTATAGGCTACAAACACCCCAAAGCAACAGTAGCCTAAATGCAGCCCCATTCCAGACTTGGCAACAATGAACCAAGCGTCGTTAATGGCCTAGCAGGTTGTTACAACTGACAGCGGACGTTCGTGATGAGATTTTAAAAAGAGAAATGGAGCATATATAATAAAACTTATTATACACACACACACACACACACACACACACACACACACACACACACACATATATATATATATATATATATATATATATATATATATATATATATATATATTTATTTATTTTTTATTTTTTTTATTTTTTTATTAAAGCTTTTTATTGGGTTTTGACATGCTTCAAAGTCTACGATGGGAGACCGGACCAAATCTAGCTGCTTAAATATTGTCAAATTGCAAATATTAGTTAACAGTTTTTTTTTTAATGTTAAATGTAACTGTTACAATATATTTTAAACATTTAGCCTATATATAGGCCTACGTCCAAGTTTTTTTTAAGTTGCATGGCCTACTTATTTTTATTCAACTCATCATCTCAGATGCATTTTCAACTTTTTATGACATGCCAGCCGTCGACCGATTCAGCCTCGCAAAGCTGCGGACAGTGGAAATATGCCCTGCTCATCCCAGAAGATGATGTCCCGCTCAGGCCTTACCAGAGTCTCTATTGTGCATTATTCCCCATCCCGGTCCAGCTCCAGCTTCTCCCGCTCAGCGCAATGAAAGTGTAGAAAAGTGTTTTCTTCTGGTTTGGCTGATAATTACAATTTCTGTTGTTTCTGATGTTAAACTTAAGTTATATTATTGGTCTATAAATAGGCTATAGTTTAAAAAGGGTAAGCTAATGTATAGACCAATTTATTTTCATTTACATATTTTAAATTACATGACAAGAATATATATATATATATATATATATATATATATATATATATATATATATATATATATATATATAAACATATATAAATGTGTATAATGTAGCTACAAATTATAACGTGCATTACAAAAATAAACAATGTAGGCTATAGAACAACCACTTCTCTTTAATTTAGCCTACATTTGAAGTTAACGAAAATGAACAATAGTCAGTAGTTTCTTAGTTTAATTTACAAATAACTTGCATAAAAAATAAACTAATACTATAGCCTAGCCATTTAAATTGTTCTGTGTCGGCCACGCATTCAGCCTTAGGAGGATCGATCTTTCGGTGACCGTCGTTGAATATTTATTCATTCATTCATATAAAAAACGTTATTTTAGCATCTAAGTCAGCAGTTTTCGTTTATTTAAATTTTTTCTTATAATTCTGAGTGACAGATGTCACATTTGATCTAGCCTATTTTTCTGTGATATTTGTATTAGCTACAGTGTTGACAGTAGGCTATAGGCTACTATGCTGTAAGAAAAATAAATGATTGCACGGACAATTCCTATCCCCAGTGTCTCTCTTTCTGTAAGGGAAATTTAAAAGATAGATTCTGGAAACAAAATCTAAATTTAGCTGGATCAGTCGGGTCGGGAATAAAATAATTTATAGCGGGTGAGCACGGAGAGAATTTTACGCACGAGCGGAATTGTGCGATGCAGAATAGCGGGAGCGGGACGAAAATACTAGTGATGTCCGGTTCGCGAACGAATCGTTCTTTTTAACCGGATCTTTATAGTGAACCGGTCGAACCAGTTCACCAAATCGAACTGAATCGTTCTAAACGGTTCGCGTCTCAAATCAGGGCTGATCCCACAAGTTACTGTAGTTATTAACTTTCTGACGTGAGTGACAGTCTCTCAGACTAGAAATAAAACGAATATCTTGAAGTAGATGCTGTAACTCCAATCGTTAGCTGAAGTGAGACATGTTTTGCTGAGAGATCTGATGAACTCACGAGCAGCTGTTACTGAGCATGCGCGTGCAACCGAACGTACCGGTTGTCGGATCCTCGGATCAGCAGTACAGAATCAAAACCGTTTCTGTCGGACACGTTCGATACTGAGAACCGATGAGCCGATGAGCTGCGCATGCGTGTTATTTGTTCAGAGGAACGAAATACAGGTTAAGTGTATTTAAAACTAATCACGTTTGGAAACATCATAACAAAGCTGTCACTGTATTATTTTAAAGTTTTGGAAACAATGGATTGTAAAACGGTCAAATTAAACATTTATTTGTATTATCAATAATGCAGGATATTTTCAGGAACAGCTTTTATCTTATTTAATTTCTAAGTCGATACAGATTTTAAAATGTAATCAAAACAGTAGGTTTGATATAGACTATTCAGCTTGCAGCAGTTCGCAGCTCAGCACCCTGTGCTCAGCACACACACACACACACACACACACACACACACACTGATACAGCGGTTCTCGAGTCAGCTCGACCGGTTGCAACGGATCACCGGTACAGAATCGAGAACCGTTTCTATCGGACACGCTCGATCTTTCGGACATGTTCGATTCTGAGAACTGGTGAGCTGAGATACTGAGCATGCATGATAGCGTCGTAACCGAACTGTTTCTCTCGGACTGGGACAGCTGATGCTGATAATACATGAGCATGGGTGAACTGAGGATTTGTGTAAGTAGGCCTATTATGTCAATGTACGTTTATTTAATCCGTGTAAAACATCAGTGTTTGCACGACAGTGACAGTCTCTCAAACTAGAAATAAAACGAATATCTTGTAAGTTAGATGTTGTAACAATCGATTCAGTTCGATTTGGTGAACTGGATTGAGTGCTGTTGCAAAACATAAATGAAAAAATGTTTCCAAGATGATGATGATGCCAATAATAATTATTACTATGCTAAGTTTTGATTACTAATAATTTATATGGATGTGTTTGAATGTATTTTCATCCGCCGGGATGATGGAAATGACGTCATTTGTTGTGTTTGTGTAGGACTCAATAAACACACCGTGTAACTTCGTTCATATCACGTTTTACTCTGAATCCGAACAGCCCCCCTCCCGTTTTACAACCCTGCCGTAAACCACTGCTCTCAGCCTTAAAGGCACCGTAACCTGTCACATGCAGTGAATAACATAACAGTCCAACAGGACCCAATACTGAACGTTTTCAGACATAACATTTTCCCCCCCACCCCCTTGAAAGCTGAAACATAACATTTAGCCCACATTCACATGTCACTATCACCCTGTCACATAGTCCCCATGCCAGATGGGAGGGGCCCTGATTCTCTGAGGGCGTGCTGGCCGCGAAGCTGCGTCGGGCAATGCTCGCGGATTTCCCCCCCCCCGGTTAGCTCTTGGTTTGGGCTGCCAACCTAAGGCCGCTGCTGGGGACAGGGGTGATGCTGGTGCTGTGGGGGCTGCGACTCGGTGCAGGCGGTTTGAGTGCCAATGAGTCCCGTTCTCCAGTCTGTAAGTGGCTGGGCCCAACTGCTTAGACACTCGCAGGGGCTCTGACCAGTATGACTGCAGCTTATTTTGGCGGTGGAGGTGTTTGACCCTGACCCAAACACCTGGAGAGAATGAGGGGGTCTGCACCCTATGCCTGGCATCAAACCTCTCTTTCATCTGGGCCTGTGAACCTTTCACCTGAGCTCTGACTTTCTGGAGCCCTGGGCTCCCACGTACAGGTGCTGGCTCCGCTCTCAAACAGTCCAGTGGTTGTTTTAGTTCGCGCCCAATCATGAGCAATGCAGGTGATACTCCCGTGGTGGAATGCTTGGATGCCCGAATGGTCAGGAGAGTTTGGTTGAGTGCATCGCTGAAGATTTTCCCTTCCTCCAGACAGGCACGGATTCCATTTTTGAGAGTTTTATTCAGTCTTTCCACCCCCCCATTGCTCTCTGGGTGATACACTGCCGTCCTAATGTGCTTGATAGACCGAACCATGAGAAACTCTGTGAACTCAGCAGATGCAAATTGGGGCCCATTATCTGTTGTGATGACACTGGGAAGGCCCCAGCGGCCAAACAGGTTGTCCAGGCGTTCGATGATGGAGTGTGCAGAGATGGAGCTCAGCTGAAAAACCTCTGGCCACTTTGAATGAAGATCGTGCACAACCAGCAGGTAGCGAGCGTGAGCAGGTGCCCCGTGAAGTTCGCCACAGAGGTCGACCTGAATATGTTCCCAGGGTGAAGAAGGCCAAGGGGTCGGGGCGAGAGGGGCTGTGGCAGGTTGACTGGTTTTCCCACTCAGGAGGCAGCAAGCGCAGTTACGTACCAGCTCCTCAACATCAGAGTCTATGTGGGGCCACCACACTGTGTCCCGGCAGCGCTGCTTCACCTTGACCACCCCCAGGTGGCCCTCATGCGCCATGTGTAGTACTCTGGACCTGAGAATCTCCGGAACGACCGCACGGTGGCCCCGGGCCAGGCACACCGCCCCCCAGCAGGAGAGCTCGTTGCGGAAACGGTAATAGGGAAGCAGCTCGTCATCCACTTTGGCAGGCCAGCCATCCTGGACATAGGTACGGAGAATCGTGAGTGCCTCATCTGCAGCTGAGGCCTGCTGCAGCTCCGCCAGAGTGACTACTGAGCTGAGGGGCCCATGCAGGATGTGGACCCAGTCTTCGTCGCTCTCTATATCTGGTGTCACCCCGCCCGTCTCTTTTGTCACGGACACAGCTCTAGACAGGAGGTCGGCCACCGTGTTGGCCCGCCCAGGCAAAAACTCCAGGCTGAAATTGTACTGGTTTAGCCTGTCAGCCCACCTCAGCAGTCTCATGGGCCTGTGTCCTGAGCCTTGAGTCGCCAGCAGTGCCGTCAGCGCTTGGTGGTCAGTGCGGATGGTGAAAGGCCTCCCGTATAGGTAAACATGCCAGCGTTCGCACGCCCACAGGCAGGCCAGGGCCTCCCTCTCCCCCACCGAATACTTCTGCTCTGCCAGAGTAAGTGCTCGTGAGGCGAAAGCCACCGGGCGTTCCACCCCTTTCTGAGTCTGGGAGAGCACAGCGCCTAATGCCACCCCGGAGGCGTCGCAGGTGACCGTGGTGGGCGCAGTCAAGCTGAAATGGGTCAGTGTGGGTGGGGACGTGAGCTGCCGTTTGATGATCTGCACAGCTTCGTGGCAGGCCGGGGTCCATTCCCACGTAACATCCTTCCTGAGCAGCTGGCGCAAAGGGGCCGTTGAGTCAGAGTAATGTGGCATGAACCTGAGGTAGTAGGCGGCCATCCCCAGGAAGGAGGACAGCTGGGATGGTGACTGCGGGTCTGGCAGGGATAGAATTGCCTCAGTGTGGGACATAATCGGGGCGATGCCCTCCTTTGAGAGTCTGAAACCCAGGAACTCGACCTCCTCAACCCCAAACATGCATTTCTCCGAGTTTAATGTGACCCCATGCTGTTCGAAACGCTGAAAAACCTGCTCCAGGCGATCGTCATGCAGTGCAATGGAGGGCGCATGCACCACCACATCATCCAGATAGATGGAGACACCCTGGATACCAGCCAATATAAGTGACATTATTTTCTGAAAACAGCTTGGGGCTGATGAAAGTCCAAATGCCATACGTTTAAATCTGAAGACCCCCACGTGCGTGACAAACGCTGTAAGGTCCATGCTGGCCGGTGCCAAAGGGACCTGCAGGTAGCCGTTACGCAGGTCCATCTTACTGAAGACAGAGGAACCATGGAAATGGCTAGTGAGCTCCTCAGCCGTAGGTAGGGGGTATTTATCAGGGATGATGGCTTTGTTTACATCTGTGAGATCGACACAGAGTCGCAGTGTGCCTCCCTTTTTCTTCGCTATTACCAGGTTAGACACCCACGGCGAGGCATCGACTGGCTCTATGACATCTGCCTCTACCAGGCGAAGAAGCTCGGCCTCCACCGCGTCACGAAGAGCCAGGGGAATGCGCCGAAGGGGCTGGATAATAGGGCGGATCGACAGATTAACCGTAGGCTGGTGTACAAATCCAGTCATGCAGCCCAGCCCGTTGAACAGTTTTGGGTAGCGGTCAGGCCAGGAGGTGGCGACCTGCAGGACATGCAGGCCCCTAGCATCACTCACAGTAAAACCCAGGGCAAGGAACAAGTCTAAGCCCATAATGTTAGCTCCCTTCCGGGTGATACAGAACTTAGTGGCAGGCGCACATTGTTGATCATATCTGACGGAGAGGCTGACCACACCCAGTGTGGAGATGGGAGAATGGCCGTAGCCTAACAGGGGTCTAGCCGCTGCTTCCAGAGGAATGTGACTGAAGAAGCGGTCATAAGTGCATTTGTTCAAAATTGACACTTTAGCCCCTGTGTCCACAAGGAGGGGAATGAGAGCAGTGCCCACACGGCATGTGCAGAGCTTGAACGAAGGCTGTGAGGTCTGTACCGTGTTTATGGGGACAGCAGCATTGTCATGGCAAGCAGCAGAGGAGCGACAACAGCGTGCAAAATGGTTCAACTTGTTGCAGTTATGACAACGTTTTCCCTGGGCAGGGCATGATTGGTCTCTGGTTGCATGTTTAGGAGAGCCACAGTTGCTACAGCTCTTGCGCCCACTCTCCCTGGGCCCCCTGTCCACTCTCTGTACATCCAAACTGTCACTCACCCTGTCAGCTGCTTCTGCAGTCGCTGTGTGCTGAACTAACGGTGGTGATGACGTCACAGGCTCGTGCACAGCGCGAACGAACTTGCGTGCCTCCGCTAGGGCCGTTTCCAGTTGCTTTCCAATTACTAAAGCATCCGCTAGTGTCGTGGAGTCTGGCTCTAGTAAAAGTCTCTCTCTCAGTTGGTTACATGACGTTTTTTCTATTAACTGGTCAACTATAAGTCCATCCTCCAATACCCCAAAATCACAAAGTCTGGCCAGCTCACGTAATGCTGATACATAGTGGGCAATGGTCTCACCCGGCTTTTGGGTCCTCTGACGAAACTCAAAACGATGCATCCGCCGGCTTCTTCCGGAGCTGAAATGAGTCCTCAAGGCGGCCGTGGCTGTGACATACTTATCATCCGATAAGGTGAGCGTGGCGAAGATTCGCTGTCCCTCCTGCCCGAGACAATGGCGCAGGAGCGCGCACTTTCTCGCCTCCGCTAGGTCTGAGTGACCCAAAGCTAGCAAATAATCTTCAAACGATGTCAGCCAGCGATCCCAGGGAACAGCTGGATCACCGGGAACCGGTAGAAAAGGCGGCGGTGGTGGTAAGACGAGTTCAGACATCCTCGTTCGCCAAATGTTGTGTTTGTGTAGGACTCAATAAACACACCGTGTAACTTCGTTCATATCACGTTTTACTCTGAATCCGAACAGCCCCCCTCCCGTTTTACAACCCTGCCGTAAACCACTGCTCTCAGCCTTAAAGGCACCGTAACCTGTCACATGCAGTGAATAACATAACAGTCCAACAGGACCCAATACTGAACGTTTTCAGACATAACATCATTACGTAAAGACGTAAAAGAACCGGTGATCCGGTTTTTTTAACCGGATCATGGAAACGAACTGTCCGAAAGAACCGGTTCGCGGAAAAGAACCGAACTTCCCATCACTAGAAAATACAGCCCCACGCAGATTTAATTTTGAAGGCTATTTAAAGAAAAAATGAAAAAAAGAAGAAGAAACAGCGAAAAGGGTGATAATGGACTGATTCATCTTCTTGAGATAATGGTTGCGAAATAAATAGCATTTAGAAATTGGGAAATTAAAGTTCATCTTGGTTGCTCAGAGCAGGGAACTGGGAACTGTGCGAATGCACTAAACGTTTAGTGCTTGCGCTGTTGTGTTCAATAGTTGGCTACACTTGAGTTACCGATCGCTATAACGTCTTTAACTGGGAAATCTGATCGAGTGCTGCGGGAATGCGGACCAGTCAAATCCTGTAGTCACCAGTGTGCTATGAATACTGGGATAGGGAAGGCTGCGAAGTTGTGGGAAGGTTCCATCTGCTGTACCCTTCCTTTGCCTGAGAACCGAAGGGCGCATTTTGAAGTCGCTCATGAATTGCGGCAGCCTTCGTCGCACCGCTGTGATGCAATTGCACTTCAAATGTGGCCTTCAGAGGTGCAGCTTTCACTTTGGGATAGCCTTTGTAGTGCCGCTGTAACGTAATCACACTTCAAATGCGGCCTTCAGAAGGTGTAGCCTTCACATTGGGACAGCCTTCGTAGTGCCGCTATGACGCAATCGCACTTCAAATGCGGCCTTCGAAGTGCGCGCACTTCACTTTGGGACACAGCTACAGTCGAGTTATTAACCCGCTCCACAGCACCACCCAGTGGATTTAGTTATAACTGCGTGATTTAAAGGGATTTATAATGGATTCACTGCATTTACGGCCAGCGAAGCAGTAAAATTTCAATATTATTTTTATTTTTCCAATATTAATTACAGATCGAATATTCGAGGTCTCCCCTATTTATGGAAGCTGAAGTGTAGCGATATAAAATTTGCAATGCAATATGCAAAATGGCAATGCAATATGCAAAATGGAAATGCATTTCAGTATTTAAATTTACGTTTTCCATACCATGTGTGCAACATTTGGAACAAAATGATAATTCAAATTGAATAATATAATTTACATTTGCTATTTCCTACAATAGTTTTAACATATAATTTAAACATAAACTGTATATTGTAATACTTTATGTAAGTTGCAAAATTAAAATTAAAATGTATTACAGAAATAATTAGATGTGTTTAACATGTTCAAGCAAAAATTGAAGCAAAATGATCATTTAAATGTTATTTTTCTAAATTGCATTTTAACTCCTATACTTGCGATTGCATTTTGATTATATATCCCACAATGGATGTAGCAAAATTCAATGTGGAACTGAAAATGCAATCCGAAAATGCAAAACTCCCTCTTGCCTAGGGCAACCAAAGAGCTAGAGCCGGCCCTGCCGCTGTCATAAAGAGAGGAAAAAATACAACCATACTGATAAAGCAAACAATAATCATAGGCAGCTTGTCTAAGATTATTTGAGAGTAAAATAATCTCTGTTGTAAACCACAGCTCACTTCAGCGCGACCGTGCTCATGTTAAGGTGCCACCAACCTCTGGGCTGAAGGCCTCAAAAACCTGCTACCAACACCAATAAACAACACTAACCATTCTCTCTCTCTCTTTCTCTCTCTCTCTCTCTCTCTCTCTCTCTCTCTCTCTCTCTCTCACACTCACTCACTCACTCACTCACTCACTCACTCACTCACTCACACACACACACACTAATTAAATACATATTATTTTATTTGTACGAATTTGTGTCATTTTTCATATCAGACCCCCATACCCAGCCAAACCCCGCTGCCGCCATGGCCGAAATCTCACTCTGAACTCAAAACTTGAGAGCCCTGTATGAATGAAAATTGCCTAATGTTAGTGAATGAAATGTGGACCCAGGACGAGTAACATGACTGTGCAAGCATTAGGAGTGTTGATGGACTCGATCTCCTCCATCTGCGTTTGATCATTGCTCTGAATCTGATCTGAAAACAGTCTTTCACAAATGTGATTTTCTCAGCTTTTTGTTCAAAATTTAGCTTTTTTTATTGAAACCTACCCATATTCAAGTGTTGATAAAAAAGGAATGCATAAAGCTAGAATAAAACAGGTTTTTTTGTTTAAAAGAAGAGGGTCGGCTCTTTATTTTGATATATAATGATGCATGCTCAGATATACATTAAACAAAATATTCTATGGGCTATTAAATTTTTGTGAAAATTGTCAAAAACCCTGGCGGTGGCTGGTAACTTTTTTTTTTTTAAACGCTGGCAGGGAAAGAGTTAACAGGGAGCCAGTGCAGTGTTCATATTTTGTGTATAAAGGTCGTACTTACACATGTTTGAGTTTGCAGATGCCAATGCGACAATAGGCAGATGCCGATGCGACTATTCACCGCATGCTGACGCTCAAATCATGGCAGATGCTGACGCGACAGTTAGTTGACGATCCTAACGTCTCGTAGTGGTCGATCGAAGGCCCTACTATAAAGTAGCCATGCACAATACAGTGGTGTTCCATGTCAGCTATCATTTTGTTCCTTGGGCTGTCGCGGCAAAAGTCGCTCGTTCCTTAAGGCGAGCAATCTCGCATTCAGATCAGACAATCACTTTCACGGAGGACTACTGAGCACGTTATCAAAGATACGGCTGAGTTCTTCATCACCATTCTGGCGTCATAACTACATCAGCATTCATCGCAGGGATATGGTTATGCTTGTCGGTGGAAACTGGGTGTAGTATTTTTCTCTTTCTCATTTTTGTGCAAGCGTGATTAGAGCACACGCACGTGTATGGGACGCAGCACCTGCTCGTGCAACGCGATCGGTCATCATTGTTGTGGCTTGTTGTCGTAAACTAACCCTATAATACCTTGGAAATATTATGCACGGGCTATCATTAATAATATTTTTGAACAGAACCGATGGCACAGCATATTAGCCTCTATCTTTCTCCTCATGGATCCAAGGTAATCTCATGGGGTTTAAAGTAACATGCACCCATTTAATCGGGGCTTCACAATGAACTAAGTAAACTGAAGTGCTCAGTGTTGTGAGATTGCTGAAGTAAATTAACATGTTAACGCGCTCTGAGTAGTCTTAAGTAGGCTACAGCATCGACATCAGTGTATTGATGGCTCATTAAATGCTGCTTATTGTAAGCAGTGAGTTCGCCATACAACATATTAACCCTTAAATGCATACCTCGGGTTGGACGTCATTCACTACCCTGCTCCTTATTCATTTTTAAAAATCGACATCAACTTCTTAGTATTCCTCAATCAATCAATTTTAAAATATATATATATATATATATATATATATATATATATATATATATATTAAATAATAATAATAATAATAAAAAAATAAAAAAATAAATAACCAGAGGTGTGTAAGATTGTACATATATATTTTTGCACAATAATAAATTCATCTATAATGACGAAATATGGCGCAATTCACCTTTATTCCACAAGGTGGCAATGTCTTATACCCAATGATGACGTGATGTTTCACTCATAGTCACCTTTGACAGGAAACAAAACAATAATAATTATAAATCTGCAAACTTGAAATGGCTCAGTGATTTAAAGCAGAGAGCAAGTACTAAACACAATCAAATATTAGCGTCACTGTCTCTTGATGATGGATGTGGTCAAGAAGCTGTCAGCGATCAAATATTGACTTTGAAGATATTGAAAACGAGTTTGGAGAATATGCTGGAGACCGCGAATATGAGGCAGATGCTGAATATACTGGTAAAAGAGCTCTGACGAGGACAGATAATCATGGTATTAAACATCTGCTCAACTGAACCCTTCCAAGCTCCAAAAGGTAACAGAATAGGTTATTTTATTCTTCTGTAGCTGTTACTCTAATATCAGCCCTTTAACATATTATCACGACAGGTAGAGGTCTATCCATGTTAAATATAGATCTGGGTCGCTAACGACCCGGAAATGTAAGAATGTTTGGTGAACAGTCATGCATTTAAGGGTTAAACTGCTAAAATATCGTCAAGCTTAAGTTTGGTCTCTACATCAGGAGAGTTCATGCATACATGTTGATCAAATTTATTGGGATTCCAGTGTTGGAAACATATTACCAGGCTTCCTTCTATGAGGAAGAAATGTCGCGAATGCGCTACTGAAGATGCTTTCATATTGAATTATAAACATGCGCATCTATTAATTATATTGTATTTATAAAATAGTTAATCAAATCAAACACGCATCTTTTGTAATTGTGTGCGTTGTCTTTGTGTTACTCCGGGTAATTTAACTCTAGCTCCGTTTTATTCACCTACTGTCATCTGGAAAATCTGTTTTACTAGTAGTAGTAGTAGTAGTAGTATTTTAGTATTATTAATAGGGCCGGGACTTTAACGCGTTAATTAAGATTAATTAATTAATTACGCAAAAGAAAAAAAAAATGTAACCACACTTATTTTTGCACCGCGGAACGTTTTCCAATGAATGAGTTTCGACGGACCGATTATACTGGAACACCAACTAGCGCTCGCTCCGAAGTCACGACAACACGCATGGGTGCGTCTCAATCAGCTCCCTAGTTCAGTAGTCAGGGCACTGATCCGGGAGTGGTATTACCGCAGCACATCGAGCCTCAAATATCACAAATATGCTTTTGTTATACTTAATGGCAAACATTGTGCTGGTCTGCTGGACTGAAATAAATAAACAATATTTTGTTGATTAAGCTTATGTATTCAGTCATTATTCAATGGTATACTAAAAATACATGTGATAAATTACTTCTCATTGTTCTCAGGTCAAATATTTATAAGCAATTAAAATGCGATTAATTTCGATTAATTAATTACAAAGCCTCTAATTAATTAGATTATTTTTTTTAATCGAGTCCCGGCCCTAATTATTAATACTATTTAATTTATTTTAAAACTTTATAGTTTGCATATAACTCAGCCTCTGTGCTCGGACGCAGTGCTTCAATTATAATAAAACTCATATGCGTATTCTCGCTTGTACTCACAGCACCAAATGTTGGCTAAGGCGCATTTAAAACTAGGTTCAACTAGAAAATAATTGATAGCAGCACTAATTTATCTGTGCCCAATTAACTGCTTCACAATGATTGCATCCTGTATAGCAACTTAACCACAGCGCAGGAACAAAATTATCAATCTTTAAGAATTCGGTAAGTGAGCGGATGGTGCTCCCTTTAATAATAGATTTGAATTATATTGCAATTTTCATTCCGAAGAATCTCTAAAATATAGTACAAACAATCAACACATAAGCTTTCTGAACAGGAACAGAGCTGATGATGGAAGTCTCTGTAGCTCCACAGGACACTGTGGTCCACTCCATGTTTACATTCTCCCAGCGCTAGTTTCTACATATTTCCAATGCGGCAGTGTCTGATGGCGTCGCTGAGGCATGACACGCGCAGCTAAGGACTAGATGAAGGGGATCACTGCAGCACCATGCAGGAGGCAAACAAAGATTTCTGGCTATGTCTGTCCGGTCTATCGAGGATGTCTATGTCTGGCCTAACCTGGCTATATCTGTCGGCCTATCGAGGCCTGTCTATGTCTGGCCTAACGTGGCTATATCTGTCGGCTATTGAGGCCTGTCTATGTCTGGCCTAACGTGGCTATGTCTGTCCGGTCTATCGAGGATGTCTATGTCTGGCGTAACGTGGCTATATCTGTTGGTCTATGGAGGATGTCTATGTCTGGTCTAACGTGGCTATGTCTGTCCGGTCTATCGAGGATGTCTATGTCTGGCCTAACGGGGCTATGTCTGTTGGTCTATCGAGGATGTCTGTCTGGCCTAACGTGGCTATGTCTGTCCGGTCTATCGAGGCTGTCTATGTCTGGCCTAACGTGGCTATGTCTGTTGGTCTATCGAGGCTGTCTATGTCTGGCCTAATGTGGCTATGTCTGTTGGTCTATCGAGGTCTGTCTACATCCGGGCTAACGTGGTTATACCTGTCGGACTATCAAGGCCTGTCTATGTTGGCTACGTAAGGCAGAAAAAAAAAGTGTATATATAAAACAGGTAATTAAATGGTACACGGTCAACAGGTCATGGTAACCCCTTCTTTTTATATAATTATTTATTCATTGTCTATCTTCAGGAACCTCAGGATTCACGTCCAGCGTGTACTCTTTCCGTTTACCATTTTGGGGGGGAAGGCTGGCCCCGTCCAGTGGATCTACAACCACCTGCTTTTGGGGGTCGGCTGCGCCCCTGCCTTCATCTTCAGGCAGGAATATGCTGATCCGCTACCCTCGGATTATAGACTATGGACGGGGCCTATGCCAAAACTTTATTATGCTTGCTGGGCTGTCAATAAGAGTCTTTCTGGTAGAAATGGAAGCTTCAGCTTAAGTTCTGCCAGGAAGACTTAATCACTTCGTCACTTATTAACCTAATCTCTGGCCAATCACGTCTTCATATTTTCTGTATAAAGGTCGTACTTACACATGTTTGAGTTCGCAGATGCCGATGCGACAATACCCTCCATCCTCCCCACCACCACCAGGATGGTTCCGTCCATACCTCCAAAGGGGGGTCGGCTGCGCCCTGCCTTCATCTTCAGGCAGGAATATGCTGATCCGCTACCCTCGGATTATAAACTATGGACGGGGCCTATGCCAAAACTTTATTATGCTTGCTGGGCTGTCAATAAATGTATGCTTCATTCATCATTCTATCTCCAGAGTCTTTCTGGTAGAACTGGGCATTATATTTTTAAGATGGTAGAGAGTATGCAGTTTTACAGATGCTAGAAACGTGGCTTTCAAATGAAAGATAGTTGTCAAAGAGCACACCCATGTTCCTCACTGACGACGAGGGCTTGGCTAGTGTTAGACAGTATTTTAGGTTACTACTTGTGTCTAACAATTAAAACTTCAGTTTTATCCGAATTAAGTTGCAGGAAATTACTAGTCATCATTTTTTTTTTTATATCAGTTATGCATTCTGTTAATCTTGTGAATTTGTAAGTTTCGTCAGGCCGTGAAGAAATATAGAGCTGAGTATCGTCAACAAAACACTAATCTAATGCAATTCTTCCTAAAGATATCTCCCAGTGGTAGCATATAAAGGGTGAAAAGCAATGGTGCTAACACTGAGCCTTGCGGTTACTTCATACTGAACTTATGATCGGTGTGACATCTCTTCATTTACTGTTACAAACTGATAACGTACGATTTAAACCATGCCAATGCAATTCCACCAATGCCAACATAATTTTCGAGTCTATTCAAAAGAGTGTTGTGATCGATCAGATGATAAGAGTAAATCATTTGTAACTCTGATGAGAGCAGTCTCAGTACTATGATATGGTCTAAATCCTGACTGGAATTGCTCACATATACCATTTATTTCTAAAAAGGAACATAATTGTGAAGGCACAGCCTTTTCTAGTATTTTTGATAGAAAGGGTAGATTTGAGATTGGCCTGTAAATGACTAATTCTTTATGATCAAGTTGCGTTTTTTTAATAAGTGGTTTAATTATAGCCAACTTAAAAGTTTTGGTAAATATCCCAATGTCAAGGATGAATTAATGATATTAAGCAATGGATCTATGATGGATCTATTTTTTTGATGCATCGATTAATCTAACGATTTATTTTTCCTGTTAATTTTTCCCATTAATTGCCTAATAGCAATTTATACATGTTGATTTAATTATCTGAATGAAAAAAAACAAATTCCTTAACATTGCAATATATGTTTATTGCTCTTAAAATTCCAAAGTAAAAGACTATACAAGAGCAATGCATTCAATAAAACCTTGAAAACATAAAGTACACACACACACACACACACACACACACACACACACACACACACACACACACACACACAAATAAATAAGTATAAACCAACAACAAAGAAACACAATATACGATTTTTCTATGTATGCAACTACAGGCTATGCCCATCGATTAAATATCAACAAGTTGCTAATCAAATCCAGGGACACATTGCAAGCGTGGCGTGAGCGTCTCGGCTGTGTGGCGTGTCCGTTTTTGTTTCGGCTCCCATGTTAACAGGTTGGAGTTTGCTGCGCGGAAAACGCGTGCATGCTAGAAATAGAAGAGCGCCTATTTTTCACGCGACACGCAAGCATGATGGAAGTGTCTCCAGGCAAAACAGAATAGGAAAAGATGTTTATATATCATTTTGACACGAATACATATTAATAAATGACATTTTCATGTTTGAAAGTCTCTAGGTTATCATAAATGCAGATATAGGCCTAATTGTAATAATAAAAAAATGACAATTATTGATTTTGAAATATTGCAACTGTCAATACAGAACGAAATATTCTGTAGCCTATTTTGCCGTCAATACCATAGATATGTGGTCAATAGGCTACTGCCGACGTTGTCCTTGCTGTATCAGTAGGCTATTTATGTTTAACATTAAGTATAGGGCTTCCCTCCGCATCAATAGCAGCAGTGCCACGTCAGACACGCTTCTAGTGTGCAGAGGCAGAGAAAATGCCACGCAGCCGCCCCGGCTGAAACTCAACAGAAACGCCACGCGCATCCGCGGCATGACTGTGAAAACAGTTACATATAGAGTCCCTTACGGGCGCCAATATTCCGTTTAAAACTGGAATAGTCCTGGGATGAAGCTGTGCTCACTTAGGGGATGGATAACCTCGGTCACATCAGCGCGATAAGCCAATGAACATTTTAAATTTAAAACAGCTTATTATATAGGTAGCCAATGTGCCTGATTCTTTCACTTGATGAAAACGTTTGTTTTTGTGATTAAAATACATAAAATATTACCAAAACATCTGTCTTCCTGTGTGCAGAAATTTGTTCATGTAGCCGTGACAAAAAAAAATGCGTGCATGCGCGCCTGTGTTAAGAGCGCTTGTTCCGTGCACATTGAATAGACAGAGCAATTGGAGTATGCAAGAAAATCGTCGCTGCTTTTTCCGGCAGCTGGAAAAAGAAAAAAAGCTCTTGCTGATAGACAAGAGCAGCTGAAGCTTCCTCAACACAAACTGATCACAGAGTCACAAACAAGATGGGGCTCAATACAACCCATGATTGGGAGATTTCTTGAGCAAGAATAGGCCATTCGTCATGTTTTAACTGCAGACAAAAAGCACAGGCACCTTGTGCCAACATAGCAAGACGTTGAGGTGCTGGAGGCGTTAAGCAAAGAACTTGGTCCTCTGCTAGAATTTACAGATGCACTGTCAGGTGAGCAACTTGTAACAGTTTCTTACTTAAAACCTGTGCTGTCCTTGTTCAACACTGAAGTTCTTTCGGTGAAGTCTGATGACACAGAACTAGCCAAAAAATCAAGCAAACCATTTTGGAGTACCTGAACTGACCCCCGGTTCAAAAATTGCTATAACAACGATGGCAGGATCAAAACCATTGGAACCACAGTGACTGCAGAACTCATAGCTATGGTGACAGAGGAAGACAGCCCTAACCCAGGCCCATCAACTGCTTCTGCTCAGGCTACAACAGTGGAACCTGAAGCAGGTGATGCCACTGAGCCAGCAAAAAAGATAAAAAAGTATTTTAGAAGTTATTTCAAGAAACCACAGGAATTTAGAGGTGAGTCTCTGCACATTGCGATATATAAGGAAATCCAGAGCTACTTAATGATCCCAGACGTGGACAGTGACGTGAACCCACTTGACTGGTGGAAAACACAAGAAATAAATGTCCCCAGACTTGGGAAACTAGCAAAAAATACCTATACATCCCTGCCTCAAGCAGCCCTTCTGAGAGGGCTTTAAGCACAGGAGGAAATATTGTAACATGTCACCGTGCAGCTCTCAAGCCAGATGCTGTGGACAGGCTGGTGTTTTTATCACACAACTTAACACTCATGTAGAGCCAAATTAACCCAGTTAATGGCCAAAAAAAAAAAAAAAAAATTATATACAGGGAGTGCAGAGTTATTAGGCAAATGAGTATTTTGACCACATCATCCTCGTTATGCATGTTGTCTTACTCCAAGCTGTATAGGCTGGAAAGCCTACTACCAATTAAAGGGGGGGTGAAATGCTGTTTCATGCATACTGATCTTTTTACACTGTTAAAGACTTGGAATCCCATACTAAACATAGACAAAGTTTCAAAAGTTAAGGTGGACGTTTGATGGGAGTATTTCTTTGTCAAAAATACTACTTCCAGTTAGTCATAAGTTTCGGCAAGTTTTTTGAGATCATGCGTCCCCTTTGACGTTAATGGGGGCGGAATTTCCTTGTATGGGCCTTACGGACAATTCTACCGGAAGCGCGTGAGAGAGAGCGAGGGAGAGAGCGAAAGCAACAGGCTATGCCCATCAAAGCTGATGTGCACATAACAATGTCACCAAAAAAGTGCGTTTTTGGTTGCCAGACCAAGACAGTCCTGCACAGATTCCCCAAAAACCCCGCATTAAGGCAACAGTGGATGTAATTTGCTTTTCCGGATCAGCAACTGAGTTGCGCGAATGTTTATATCTGTTCGCTGCATTTCGGTGCCGACTGTTTCATAAACAAGGCCCAGCTCGACGCCGGATTTTCCCAATCGCCTAATGCTGAAGGATGGAGCAGTCCCAACGTTAGAAGGGTGAGTGAGACTGCTTCAAATGTCTGTGTTTTTTTTAGTCCGCTTACTGTCTACACAAACCACGCGTAAACACACAAACACACGTGCACAACTGCACTTCCCACATGTACACCTTCAAAGACAAAAATACGACGATATAATTCAAGTATAAATATGTAAATAACACAAGCCGCTAAGCATATTATATAGTTAGTGTATAACTTGTAACTTACCACATACAGACGTCCTGCTCTAGTCGTTTTTGCTGCTGCTCCTGTTCAACTGCAGCCTCTGGGTCTGATTCTGGATCATAGATGTATGGCTGTATCTGATTAAAAGCCATATTTTTATTTTGAACAAAGTTTTTTTCCCGCTGTTAGGGATGACGCACTCGACTCAACACACAGCGCGCTGCTGCACACGTCATTATTTAGCTCCGCTCACATGACACGCCCCCACCCGCTCGGCTTTTTTCGGAAAGACTCGGAACAGCGCATCTTTCTTATATAATTATTAAAAAAATAAAGACTTTTCGGAGATATGCAGGATGCAATGCTACTCTATAGGTACTCAAGATTGACATGACACTGACTGAAACTGAGTGTTTCACCCCCCCTTTAAGCATATTAGGGGATGTGCATCTCTGTAATGAAAAGGGGTGTGGTCTAATGACTTCAACACCCTATATCAGGTGTGCATAATTATTAGGCAACTTCCTTTCCTTTGGCAAAATGGGTCAAAAGAAGGACTTGACAGGCTCAGAAAAGTCAAAAATAGTGAGATATATTGCAGAGGGATGCAGCAGTCTTAAAATAGCCAAGCTTCTGAAGCGTGATCATCGAACAATCAAGCGTTTCATTCAAAATAGTCAACAGGGTCGCAAGAAGCGTGTGGAAAAACCAAGGCGCAAAATAACTGCCCGTGAACTGAGAAAAGTCAAGCGTGCAGCTGCCAAGATGCCACTTGCCACCAGTTTGGCCATATTTCAGAGCTGCAACATCACTGGAGTGCCCAAAAGCAGAAGGTGTGCAATACTCAGAGACATGGCCAAGGTAAGAAAGGCAGAAAGTCGACCACCACTGAACAAGACACACAAGCTGAAACGTCAAGACTGGGCCAAGAAATATCTCAATACTGATTTTTCTAAGGTTTTATGGACTGATGAAATGAGAGTGAGTCTTGATGGGCCAGATGGATGGGCCCGTGGCTGGATTGGTAAAGGGCAGAGAGCTCCAGTCCGACTCAGACGCCAGCAAAGTGGAGGTGGAGTACTGATTTGGGCTGGTATCATTAAAGATGAGCTTGTGGGGCCTTTTCGGGTTGAGGATGGAGTCAAGCTCAACTCCCAGTCCTACTGCCAGTTTCTGGAAGACACCTTCTTCAAGCAGTGGTACAGGAAGAAGTCTGCATCCTTCAAGAAAAACATGATTTTCATGCAGGACAATGCTCCATCACACGCGTCCAAGTACTCCACAGTGTGGCTGGCAAGAAAGGGTATAAAAGAAGAAAATCTAATGATATGGCCTCCTTGTTCACCTGATCTGAACCCCATTGAGAACCTGTGGTCCATCATCAAATGTGCGATTTACAAGGAGGGAGGGAAAACAGTACACCTCTCTGAACAGTGTCTGGGAGGCTGTGGTTGCTGCTGCACGCAATGTTGATGCTGAACAGATCAAAACACTGACAGAATCCATGGATGGCAGGCTTTTGAGTGTCCTTGCAAAGAAAAGTGGCTATATTGGTCACTGATTTGATTTTGTTTGGTTTTTGAATGTCAGAAATGTATATTTGTGAATGTTGAGATGTTATATTGGTTTCACTGGTAAAAATAAATAATTGAAATGGGTATAAATTTGTTTTCTGTTAAGTTGCCTAATATTTGACAAATCTCAAGGGTTTCAAATTTGACAGCTGTTACAGCTGTTTACTTTTTGTGCAATATTGGACAGAACTTGACAGAACTACTCATTTAATTGAGAGAATACTATGGGCTGTTACGATAGACGTTTTTTTTTTTTTTTTGTATCTTTGGGTATAGCACATTTTACAGAAGGGAGCAATTTGTTTACCAAGGTTTTCTAGTCTTGTTTTTGACAGAAGTTTGCATTTAGATTGTTATATTATAATGTCATATTTGCTTGTATTCTGCACAGTTCACCTTACAACAGAGCAGTGATTTGTGTTGTTTCTACTTGAATTCTTCAGTTTTAAATAATAAAAATACCCTTTCCAACAATATGTTTCAATTAATAATATATCAATATCCTATTGACATTGTAAACTAGTAAAATATATCGGAACTAGTAAAATATAAGAAATTTACAAACACATTTTTGAATAATGCAAAATATCGTCTGATTATTGTTATCGGCAAAATCCCCCAAAATATCGAGATATCATTTTTTGTCAATATCGCACACCCCTAGATAATTATCACGTATCAGGCAATCGCAAAGCTGGTATTGGTCATCTAGGAGTATTGATACCAGTAACAGAAACTAACACTGCATGAAAACACTGGAATATGGCAATATCCGGGCATGGTAAACTCCTGTGTAATTTGAGGTTTACCGGACGTATGTATGAAAAAGCAGATCAGAGTAACACGAAACAGTATATTTCAAGATAAACCCAGAAACCTCACATATGTAGACATATACAGGCATCCGTGAAATTTCACGGAAATATACAGCTGAAACACTGCTAAGTGTGCTAGGACTGGTGACTGTTAGGTGTAAAGAAGACCTTTCATATGTTAAAGGACATGGGCGTAGATTACGCGGGGGGGACATGTCCCCCTCACTTTTAATAAAATTTATTTTTGTCCCCCGCACTTTTACTGGGTCTCACCGTTTCTAGTCGACCCGCTCCGAGCGGGATTCAAACCGACGTTACCCTGCACGGCGGCGGGGAAGTTAACAAGGACGCTAAAGACAACTTTCTCTAATCTCGGTTGATAGCGCGCTTCACGCGTCACAGTCAAATGTATTTACATAGAAACCAATGTGAATACATCAAGATTTAAATTCAGAGACAAAAAATAATCTATGCATGACCTGCCATTTTATTTGGATCTAAATATGAGCAGGGCGCTCTTATAGAAAGTCCAAAAGTGGATTCGTAGAAACTTACTGTCACTCTGGAGCTGCAGCTGAAGGAAAACAATCGTTATGAGTGTTGAAACGTGATGACGACAATCAGACGATTGCGACACAATATGCTATATGTGTGTTTTTCAAGTCATCTCAATGTAGGCTATTTATTGACAATAAAGTAGGCTATCATTTGAATAATGCAGCATTTTTAATGTTTAGTATCTTCTGCTCACCACGGCTGCATTTATTTAATCAAAAATAGTTAAAGAGTAATATTGTGAAATATTATTACAAATTAAATCTATGTGAATATATAGTAATTTATTCCTGTGATCAAAGCTGCATTTAAAATTAGTCTAGTCTTCAGTGTCACATGATCCTTCACTAATCATTCTCATATGAGGATTTTATAATCATGAAACATTTATGATTATTATCTGTGTTGAAAACAGTTGTGCTGCTTAAAAATTTTGTGGAAACCATTCATTTTATTTTTCAGGATTCTGATGAATAGAAAGTTAAATGGACAGCTTTTATTTGCATTTATTAAATAAATTATCTTTTATAATATTAAAAATATCACTTGTGATCAATTTAATGCATGTCTGATCAATACAGTATTAATTTCTCTCTTTTTTAATTTTACCACAAATGTTTAGATGGTTTCCACAAAAATTAAGCAGCACCATGAGCAGCACAACTGATAATAATCATAAATGTGTGTTGATCATCGAATCCTCATATGAGAATGATTAATGAAGGATCATGTGACACTGAAGACTGGAGTAATGATGATAAATTCAGCTTTGATCACAGGAATAAATTAGACTATATATTCACATAGAGAACAGCTGGTTTACATCGGAATATATATATATATATATATATATATATATATATATATATATATATATATATTTTTTTTTTTTTACTTTGCATAAAATCTATGGAGACTTAATGCACAAGTGTTTGTAGTAAACCAATCATAAAATTGGCATAAAATATAGGAGAAAAATATAATAGATATTAGAGGTTATTGTTTAGCAGTGTATTTGATATCTTACCAAATTAAAAGCAAGAGATGTGATAAATTATATCGGTCCAAAAAAAAATGGTCTTACGACATGTCTGTCCCCCTCACTCCTGAAAACATGGCTACGCCCCTGTTAAAGGGTTAGTTTACCCAAAAATTAAAATTATTTAATTAATTACTCACCCTCATGTCGTTGGACACCCATAACACCTTTGTTCATCTTCGGAACACAAATTAAGATATTTTTGTTGAAAGCTGATGGCTGAGAAAGCTTCAGAAAGGCCTACTATGGCATTCAGTATATTTCCACTGACCCACTCACAAGACCCATAAAAGGCACTAAAGATGTCACTACAAAATCCACCTCACTACAGTTGCTGTACAATAATTTTACAATGCGACGAAAATAGTTATTGTGCGCACAAAATTAAAATAACGACTTTATCCGCCAAGTTATTGATGTGAACTCGACGCATGCGCAAGAATATGACGCAGCTCCACCGTTCGAATACATGCCCCGGAAGAGGAGCAGCGCCGCAATTGCGTGAGTTCATGTCAGAGACCTACACGGAAGACAATAACTACTAGCATGGAAGTTTACGGCCACAACATACATCCGATTTGGTGTCATTTAGGATGTATACGGCTATATACTGATCCATGGAATTTGACCTCTCGATACTCCTGGATTCTTCCGAATTTCAGCAGAGCATACAGGAGTATACTGGTCCGGATACACCTTTTTTCATGCGGTATAATATTACGTTTTGACCATCTGGCATAAGTCACACTAGTTAATATCCGTCCACAATAAATGTTAAAGCTGGACATACACTGTGCGATTTTTGCTATCATACAAGCTTGCAGACTTTTTTTTCTCTCTCGTGGACAATCGTGGATGCTCGTATCGTGGCTTGCAGCATGTGAGTGGAAATACGAGACGAGTCGAGCACGTTATGAGCACATCCCAATCTCACGATAATTGTTAAACATAAAATCACAAAATATTCGGGAGTCGGTCCAATTTTCACCAGCGTATGGCTGTCCCCTATTGCCAAATCATGCACAACCATGTCCACATAGGCTAGATCTAAGGGCTATCAAAATCCAGCGTTCTGTATTTTGCGTACGTGAGTTTTTGTTGTAGGTGGCTATTGTAGATGGCTATAAAAAAAACAAAAAAACAAAAAAAAAACAATTGTGTACTGTGCTAATTAATTGAGACTTCTTACAGCTCTTACAGGTTGTTGGCCTTGTTTGTTTCGTTGCTTCTATTGTGCTCCCCTTTTTTGTAAGTCGCTTTGGATAAAAACGTCTGCTAAATGATTAAATGTAAATGTAGATCTATGATTATTATTATGCTAGTGGCTACAACTATACAACATGCATACACACACACACACACACACACACACACACACACACACACACACACACACACACACACGTGCGCTCTCTCCCTCTCTGGTTGTTTCTGTTAAAAGGAATGGCTGCTGTTCTCTGCTTTTCAACAAATCATTTGCACAAAATTATATATTCTTTTCTATCTGAAGCTGTAGCAGTAACATTGAAAGCTCCAGTCTGTAAGTTACAGTTCACAAGAGGCTGTAGATCATGCATCATGTTAGTTTTCTTTATTTTGCAAAAAGCACTTTTTTGTGAGTATACACAAATATAAGTGGAGATGAAACAGATTTTAATGATGTATACCCTGAATGACCAAATTCAACAGAGTATTTTGAGTTTCTTTCGCACTGAAAGCGAGTTGGTCGTGCCATCAAACCGTCAACCTCTAGGGGTTAATGCTTTTGAGCAGCAAATACCCCAAAACAAATAACTCATTTGACATTATATTTTCTGAACTGGCTTTACTGCATTTTTTAAATCACATCATGCATTGCTTAGAAAATTTAACGCATGACTGTTCGCCATCCATGGCCTTCCCTTACTCTTTGGACAAAACATGATTTGTTAAAAAAAAAAAAAAACTAGATTATATTATAAACAAACAAACAAACAAACAAAAACAATTTATTTGAAGAGTAACAGTAAGTTAGCAAGCAATTAATGCATGTTGTCACTTTCTTTCTGAATTTATATCAATGCCTAAAGTGGCATCAACACACCAGTGGTGTGTGTTTCTTGATATAACACAAAATTAGTTTTGTTATTTTATTTTATTTAATTAAAATAAATAAAATAAATAATCTAAATCAATATCACTTTTTGAAAAATAAAATCTTTTTGAAAACCTTCACTTTTTTTTGTTTTGTTTTTTGTCAGCAGGTCTTAGATGTTTTTCCCATCATATGTTGCTTTGTATTTTGCTCAGGCTTAAGCAGGATGATGTAACATTTAGGTGCAAATATGCAGAATAGTAAACCAAAGCTTGAGGCTAAAATGGCAAAAATTTCCACAGCAACAGTAAATTTTCCAGGAGAACTGACATACGCTGGGATAAATGCAATCCATACAGCACAGAATATGAGCATACTGAATGTGATAAATTTGGCTTCATTGAAGTTATCAGGCAATGTGCGAGCCAGAAAAGCTAGAACAAAGCACATAACAGCAAGTAGGCCAATATAACCCAGCACAGCCCAGAAACATATAGTAGAACCCAGACTGCACTCAAGAATGATCTTTTCTTTATAATAATTCATATTTTTGTTTGGAAATGGGGGTGATATTGTTAGCCAAAGCACACATATAAGAACCTGTATAAGTGCAAAAGCAAGGACACTGAGTCGTTGTTGTGCAGGCCCAAACCATTTCATGACATTACTTCCTGGAAGTGTAGATTTAAAGGCCATTAACACCACTAAAGTTTTCCCCAGAACACAGGAGATACAGAGGACAAAAGTGATCCCAAACGCTGTGTGACGCAACATACAGGACCACTCATTGGGCTGACCAATGAAAGTAAGTGAACAGAGGAAACACAGAGTCAATGAGAAGAGCAGCAAGAAGCTCAGCTCTGAGTTGTTGGCTTTTACTATTGGTGTGTCCTTCTTGCTGTAGAACAGGAGAGCCACTAGCACAGTCAATCCTACTCCAAACAGTGAGAAAACGACTAGCACTTTACCCATAACTTCTGCGAATGACAGAAACTCTACAGCCTTCAACACACATTTATTTTTCTCAGCATTAGACCAGTATTCCCCTGGACACTGCTTGCAGTTAGTTGAATCTGGAATGGAAATTGTGACCACTGGTTAGAGACAAGAAGAAAATGAATCATGAACTGCATCCTGAGTAGAAAAAACAGCAGTTAACCAATTGTTTGGAACTTTGAGATTACCTGTCTCATTACTTATTTCTCCATCTGCACATGGAATACAGTCATAACAGCAGACAGGTCTTCCTTTCTGTGCAGCCTTCCTGGTGCCTGGAGGACAGCTCTCACTGCACACAGAAATTGGCTTCTAAAAGGAAAAAATATATATACAGTAAATACATATTATCATTTATACACTCTAAAGATATTGAATAAAAATACCGCATCATTGGAGCAAGCAAAATGTGTGCTATTCACAGTGATGTTATAATGGTACATCAGTTTATTTCAAACCAACTTCACTTGATGCACTACATTATTTGAACTAAACTTTATTTTTTTTACATTTTAAAGTTCATGCCTTTCATGAAGGCCAATTAAGGTATTTTATTTATTTATTTTTACATTCCCTCAATTTAAACAAATTGCATTAAAAAAATATTAATTTATATTTTCTTTACCTCTACCTGTCCTCCAGCCCAGATTATGTTTTCATTGTTAACCACAAATCTCTGGTCAGGGGGCAGTGAGGCATCATAGTATCCCACTGATTTAAATTGGAATGAACCATCAATCCAGTCCTGCTGCCAGTTCACAACTTCATAATGGGCTACTGCGGCGCCCGTGTTGTCAAACCACACATGATCTCCAAACTTTACTGTAAAATTAACTTTTTTCAAAGCCTCAACCACCTAATGAACAAGAAAACAGTTCTAGCACAATTGTAATTTGCTCACCAAAATAGTGTTACACTTATCTTTACATCTCTTTTGTCTTTTACCTGCTGTGGTTGTATTGTCAGGTCTTTCGCACAACCTTCTTGTTCTTTGCACTTGAGTAGATTGTGTAGTGAATGAGCCACAGCATAAACTGCTTTGTAGACATGGCTTGAATATCTTTGTTCAGGCACATCTTCATTGTAATCTTTCAGTGTAAGTAGATCCTGATATCTGCTACAATTAACTGCATAGTGAGAGGAATTCTGTAAGCATGGGAATGCTGTTTCCCAGAATGCTTTTATAACATAATCTGAAAACCCTTCAAAGTTGATTTTTCTCAAGGCAAATCCCAATGTTCCTGCCATCACATTGAAACTATTTTGGCTGAATAAACTCCTTGAAGTTATCCACCCTTCAACTCCGATTATTTGTAAGCCTGTGATATTCTGAACACTTAGCTGATCAATAAGTAAGCCCATCTCAATAAAAGAAACAAATGCAACAATCACTTTTGCTGTGCTTTTTTTTACAGTATCTATCACTTTTTTTAGTTTTTCTGGCTCTGTTCGATAGAATTTCACAGAATACTCCACACAAATCCCCTCCTTCTGTGCTTTATCCAGAAATATGGCCATTCCATAGTTTCCATAGTCATTGTCACTGTTCACAGCTCCCACCCAAGACCAGCCAAAGTGCTTAACTATGTATACAAGTGCTGTGCTCTGGTGGTAATCACTAGAAATAGTCCTGAAGAACGAGGGGTGATCTTTCCTATTACTCAGACATTCACATGAGGCTGTGTGACTTATCTGAGGAAAACAAAAAGGAGAACAGGAAACAGTGAAAAAATCATCAGCATGGTGATTATGTCAAACATTTGGTGTCATTTCTTCTTACAACTGGAATTTTAAAAGGTCCTGTTGTTCTAGAAAGAATCACTGTAGCAGAAGACTCAGTTTCTCCAATGATCGCATGTATAGGAGACTGTCCATTACATCTGTCCCCTCCAGGAAATTCAGGACCATTCATCAATCCCATAGTTGCACTCATAGAAGACATTCTTGAACTACAGGTATCATAGATTCGATAACCAATGGATACATTTGGGAGCAACATTTTACTTCTGTTAATCTCCTCAATTGTAAAGATCATTATTTGAGCCAGCCGAAAATCTGGAAGATTCACACTAAAAAACAAAACAAAACAAAAAACCTGTAAAATAAATAGCTAAGAGATAAACACGAGATAAATAAAAGGTATGAATATGTTATGGGTAGTATTTGCATTAAGAAAATTATTTTTAAATAATCCTTTGAAAGACAGTACCACTCCAGATATATTTGTAGTGCATTGTAATAAAAACATTTAACATCTGTTTGTGTCAAATTCCTATACTGTAATGTTTTTAAAATAACAAACCTGGAGCATGATAGAAGCTGGGGGTTTTGAGTAAATTCAAATGAAGGTAATGTTTCTTTACTGTGCATTGCAAAAATTCCTCCAATAATTGCTTCACCATCCTTGGAAAGCAGTGGGTACTTAGGTTCTCCCATCATTTGGCAAAAAGGATTGTCTGCTTTTATATGAAAGTTATTAAAAAACACAAGTGTGTAAAAAAAGATAATCATCTCAACATTTGATCTCAACTGTGACTGTCAAATGAAAATGCCCAGATTGTACATGTGTATGTGTATATATATATATATATATATTTATATGTATATTTATTGTGACGGGGTGAAGAAGCACATGACACAGGATGGCAGGTGAATTCCCCGAAGGGTGGATTTTATTTGTGACAGGGATAATGAAAGTGAATGTGCGGCGTGAAGAGTGCTCGGTGCTTGGCGTGTCTCTCTCTCTCTCCCTTTGGTGCTCGCGGTGATGTGGGTCCGTGCTCCTTCTTCCGTGGTGAGGGCTGGCCGTCACATGCTTCTTTCTAGGGGGTAAACGGAGACAACAGTTAGCCGAGTCTTCTGGAGACATCTCTCACCTCTCTGGTCGTTTGTCGGCTTTATGAAGCTGCCCGCTGATGATCCGCAGGTGTGACTGCCTTGTTTCCAGGGCGACGCTGATGAGCGCTCGGGACACTTGTCAACCCCCCCCCAACCCTCCCAATCCCGCCCCCTCCAGATAAGCCGCCGCGTAGGCTTGGTGTGGTCGGAGTAGGACGTCCATGAGCCTCTGGAAGGTGGCGGGTGCTCCATGTAGGCCGAAGGGGAGGACGCGGTACTGCCAGTGTCCGCTCGGAGTCGAGAAGGCCATCGTCGGCTTGGCCTGTTTGGAGAGGGGTACCTGCCAGTAACCTTTGGTGAGGTCGAGGGTGAAGATATACCGCGCCCTCCCCCGGCGGTCCAGCAGCTCATCCACGCGGGGCATTGGGTATCCGTCGAACTCCGAGACTTCGTTTAGCCAGCGGAAGTCGTTACAGAAGTGGAAGGTGCCATCAGGCTTTGGGACCATCACAATCGGGCTGGACCACGGGCACGGGATGGTTCGATGACCCCCAACTTCAGGATCTCCTGCACCTCCGCCTCAATGGCGTGTCGCCGAGCCTCAGGAACTCGGTAGGGCCGCTGCCGAATGACGACTCCTGGTGGTGTTCGGACGTCATGCTCTAGAACGTGGGTCCGCCCGGGCCGAGGGGAGAATACCGCAGAAAACTGACTGACCAGGTGCTGCGACTTTTGGGCCGCCGACAGCTGAGGATCCATGTCGACCATCATGGGCGGGGGATCGGCGAACGCGGAGAGTTGGGGCCCGGTCCCGACCCAGCGCTTCAGGAGGTTCACGTGATACAACTGGTCAGCTTTCCTCTTCCAGGGCTGCCGGATCCGGTAGGTGACGGGACCGACCCTCTATGATATTGTGAACGGGCCCTGCCCGGTGGCCAGAAACTTGCAGGCGGCGGTGGGGACCAGGACCAATATGTGGTCTCCGCGCTGGAACTCCCGGGGCTGGGCCCCCCTTACTTGAGCCAAGCAGTGTTTCAGAAGGTCGTCCTCATGCTGCTCGCGGGCGAACGCCCCGGCCTCTGACACCTGCTGGAAGATATCAAAGAAGAGGTTAGCAGATTGGGGGGGTGGACTCACCATCTCTGGGGCCGTCGGAGGCCAGCAGCACAGGACGCCGTCTGGGTTTCCGCGCTGTCCGGCGCTTTGGGCGGTTCCCGGGCCGCCTGTCAGGCTGGGTAGCGGCAGCGAGGAGACGGTCGAACCCTGGCCAATCTCTTCCCAGCAGAACTGGAACCGGCAGATCCTCAGTGAGTGCAGCTCAACCCGAGCCCTAAAAGGTGGAGCAGAAGAAACAGAGCAGAAGGCAAAAAATATTCACAAATATGCTACCCACCGGCCCAACATCCTCCAGGATGGGGCCAGGGACCGCCAGAAGGTTGTGGAAGCTCTGGAAAGCGGGGTTACAGCAAAAGTAGCCCACCCGCGTACAAGCGTGGGACGCCAAACCCCCACGACCACTGGCTAAGTCGCTGTTCATTCTGCTTCACACCAACCTGCATTACTAAAAACCCCAAAACGCAGAGAAGGGGGCGGGCCTTAGCCGGACGACACTAATGTAAGAGCGGGCTGACTAGGGATGCGAAAGAAAAAGCCCTGAAATATTTCAAACAGAGGGCCTCGGGCGATAATTACTTTCCTTCTTTGGAAAGAAATGCCCCCCATCCCGAAAAAGCCTAGGCCAACAGATGTGGCAGCCCCGGAGAGGGCCAGCCTGCATAAGAATATTATCTGCGGCTCGGGGGAGCGAAACAACCTCAATAATACTCCGTCCAAGCCCCACGAGGCTAGACATAAATCTTCAGTCTAGGGGCTCTCTATGCTCGTGGTCAGACATGGGGCTATTGACTTGGTAGATAGACAATGCTCTTGACAGTATGGAGACCAATACAGCAATTCCCCTTCTCTCCAAGAGATCAATGGGTCATGGAGCATTAACCATGGGTAGCCTTGTACAATGGGGTGACGAGGAGACATAATTACATAGAGCGTTATGGTTTCAACATGGAAAAATCCTACATTTACATTTATGCATTTAGCAGACGCTTTTATCCAAAGCGACTTACAACTCAGTAGTACAGGAAGTGATCTGTCAAGAAGAGGCAAAGAAACGCAAAAAGTGGCCTAAATACCAAAATTTGTATACTACTCAGAGTACCAAAAACCAGAAAAAGGGAAGAAGAAAAGAAAAGTAGTAGAGGAAGAGTTTATAGGTGTTTTAATTATTTGTATTTTTTTATGATAAGATTAAGTGCTCATGGAAAAGATGAGTTTTTACCTGTATTTTGAATGAAGCTAGTGATTCTGTCCTGCGTATGGAGAACACAAGATCGTTCCACCAACCAGGATCAATGAATGAAAAAGTTCTGGAGAGGGATTTCATGCCTCTCTGTGATGGTACCACAAGCCTTTTCTCTTGAGCCGAGCGAAGGCTTCTGGTGGGGGTGTAGACTCGTAGGAGTGAGTCGAAGTATGCGGGTGCTGAGCTTGTGGAAGATCCATAAGCAAGAATCAGAGCTCTGAATTTGATCTTACTTGGATTTGATCCTACTTAGTTCCTACTTGGATCTGAATAGGGATGGTCTTATGGGTACTATGCCTAGTGCCTATGGGTGTATTATCTATTGCAGTGATGTGGATGGGAGGATTACATGGTATTGTAGGGATATTAAATTTGGTGACTATCTGATGGTGAATGAGGTTCACTGCAGCTCCTGAATCCACTAGTGCTGTAACACAGGATTTGTTATCTACCTGATTAATGGTCACTGGAAGAGCAAAACTTTTACTGGCAACTGAATCAAAAGTGATGCTCACCCATTGAGAGGATCCAGCAGGGACTGGCCACAGTAGAAGCATAATCCCTCACTTCGTCTGTGCTGGCGTTCCTCCTCAGACACCGTTGCACGTATGGCGTTATTTCCCTGTCAAATGTCGAGAGCGCATTATTGTTGCGCGAAAGTACATTAATATAGTGCGCGAGCGCGGAACTCTCTGCGAGCGCGCGGAATATAATGCGCGAGCGCAAATCTCTCTCTGCTAGCGCGCGGAATGCAATTAGCGAGCGCGAATCTCCCTGCTCGTGCGCGAGAACTCTGCGTGCGCTCTCAGATACGCTGCTCTTGTTAGAATTTTTTGTCTGGGCTCACTCAGAGAATACGCCTGCACTGAAAACGTGTCCAGTGCGAATCTTTCCTCTTCGCTTAAACTAAGCCTGTATGTGCACAGACTGTCTTCCGTGTGCTCGCAAGAAGATAAATACTATTCTTTACGGGTTCGTTCTCTTTGCTCTTGGCATAAACGGCAACAACCAATCAGAAATAGGCTTCAACGAACATACAGACAAACGCAAACTCATTTGTTGTGTGCAGATGGACAGGTCACTTAAAACAAATATAGAAATAATAATATTCATTTAGCAATAAAGAGACAATTTGTACAGTTAGCAAAGAAATCAGCTAACAAATTTCATATTTATAGTTTCTACATATGACAATGTCAGTATTTGGGTATTTTAACATCAAAAATAATATGCACTTTAGCTTTAACCCTCTGGGGTTCTTCGGTCATTTCTGACCCGAATTTTTTTTTGAAAGAAATGTTAAAAATCGTAGCTTCATCTGAATGGTACGACACTTGGTGAGGGTATTGGTACTTGGTATATGGACAGAAAAAAAAATTGGGGACAGGATTGGAAAAGTCTAAGTGGTCGTAAAAAAAATAGTCACACTCGGGGCCTTCGGGTCAAAAAAGACCCCCATAGGAAATGAATGGGAAATTGGCAAAAATATGAAAATACAGAGTTTTTTGTGCATATAATCTACAAATCAGCCAGGATGCAGAAAAAAAGGACTCAACAGTGAAGGGGTGAATCTCTAAAACATCAAGAGTGCAAAACAGACAAACAAAAACTCACACACACACACACACACACACACACACACACACACACACACACACACACACACACACACACACACACACACACACACACAGGTTCTGTAATGCACTCTAGTGGTAAAAATGTGCTATTGCGTGATAAAAATGCTCACTGTGTCCACCAGATGGCACCAATCAAATAAAAAAAAATGCTTTAATGAGGCCTAGGCTTGACTCTAAAATGAAATACAGCTTTAATAAAAAAAGGAAAAAAATAATAAAATAAAATTCTATTATATTCAATGGGAAAAAATGGGTCATAATTATTGCATAAATATTATTTATAAATCATAAAATTATCTCAAAACACCAAAAAAGAAAAGAAAAAATATTATTGAACAAAAATATATTTCATTGATTTTACTCAATTTTTTTTTTTTTTTTATTCCCGACCTCCGGGTCCTTTTAGACCCGAAGGTCCTGAGTGTGACCCATAAATGAAGAACCCCAGAGGGTTAAGTGATATTTATAAGTGTTTTTTTTTTTTTTTTGGGGGGGGGGTAATTTGTTTTATTGGCTGATTGCATTATTGTGTTTTAAGACTGCCTGTTCACTGTGTCTAAATAATTTTAAACATTATCAAACTATTTGCTCAAAATCTACTAAACAAATAAGAAGTAATTATTAGACCTATTTCTGGAAAAACTTGAATTGCACATAATAATTCACATCTTGCTCTTAATCATATCCTTCTCTCAAAGTTTCTTAAATGCATTAGAATAGAAAGAAAAAAAAATCCCCAAACGTTTTAACACTACAGTCCACATGCACTTAGCCTATAGTTGCAAATAAAATGCGTGTCTGGTATTAGACACAATATTATGCATTCGGTCTTAAAGTGACCGCCTACATCATTCAGTCTATCATGTTAATCAAAGAACAACAACAACAAAAAACCTTTAGTAGCTAGTTTTAACATGCATGTATCTATATTTAATATATACAGTGAAGATTATGCAATGTTATTATGTTTGATTATTTAATTTCTGTACCTGAATCACTGTGTCCTGCAACTTCAACTGTTCACTTGTATTCAATAATGTGGTAACACTTTACTTGAAGGGGTGTGCATAAGACTGACATGACACCTTCATAATCATGACATGATACGTGTCATGAATATGAAGGAGTTTTTATGCATGTTTATAAGAACTGTCATTAAGTGTCATTCGCTTAATTATGTCATTTTTAATGCAATGATGACAATTCGGAGTTGTCTTTGTTATGACAACTTGACATAAACCAATACATCATAACCTGTCAGTGTCTTTGTCATGACAACTTGACATTACCAAGACATTATTTTTTTGGCTTTCATTGTTCAATTCAATTGACTGATTGTTGGGCTGCATTGGCTGGGTCAGCCGGAGCCGGGAGCACTTCCCATGGCGCCTGGTGTGCTCGTTGCATCATGGAGGGAGTGACATCTACGCTAATGTTAGTCTCTCTGTTTATCCCGAGGTTTATCCCGGATCTGGGCCCTGTCCGGATCGGATGGTGGACCTGCCTGGACATGACCAACGCATCCTGGAGTGTCTGCTGAGCCGTGTCAAATGGTGTCTCCTCCGAATTTGCCTCACTGGCACAACATGCTCAAAACCCGTCTTCGGCGCAATAATTCCGATCTTTCATGTATTCATACTCTTGTGTAATTGACGCCCCATCCTAAATAAATCTGTCTCTTCCGTGATACCCTGAAAATTTTGAATAATCCGATCTAATATGATTTCCGACCTGTAAGGTTGCCAGAATAATAATCTTACACGGTGTGTTAATAGGCCAGAGGAGAACTGGCACCCCGACTGAGTCTGGTTTCTCCCAAGGTTTATTTTTCTCCATCATGCCCCGATGGAGTTTTGGTTCCTTGCCACTGTCGCCTTTGGCTTGGCTTGCTCAGTTGGGGACACTAAAAATATGATTAAAGTTATTCAACTTATTATACAAATAAAATATATGAATTAGGTCTTATTTAATTCTATAAACTATAATACTGATCTGCCAACATTGTCGCTATATGATAAATTAAACTAAGCTGATAACATCACTGTTTTCTCCAGTACGGCTGTACAGCCAAATCTAATTTTGTCGCAATATTACCCTGTTTGACACTGTGAAGCTGCTTTGACACAATCGTGATTGTAAAAGCGCTATATAAATAAAGTTGATTGATTGATTGATTGACAACATAACCTGTCATAAACAGACATGAAATGACATAGCAGATTAATTATCAAATTTAAGAAACTACTTAGCTTTTTGGGTTTACATTACATTAGTTGCTAGGCAACGTGGGGGGGAGAGGACGCTGGCGTTGTCTGTTCACCGCTTCTCCACCCACAAATCTTTAACTTTACTATTAAATTTAGATTTTATTTTATTTTCTTATGTTTGTGACTAGTCTAACAGTCAGAGCTACAATTGGGACTGTTGCTGATTGCTGGCAGCCACTGAGAGGACCTTATTTGCCGTTTTTTCACCGCTTCTCTTCTGTTTTTGTTTGAATTTGCGGTTGGTTCTGGTTTGAAGGACATTTGATGTTGCTCGCTGCGGCTGCTCTCTCTTCTGGGTGTCGGCTGCTCACTGGTGGTCTCCCTCGGGCTTGAACTGCATGGTGGCTGAAGTTTGCAGCAGGCTAGCGTCATCAGCGTCCGGCATGATGTTGAGATGTAATTTTTACTTGTTATTCATCTATTGTTATTTTTTCCCTTTGTTTCACTTTGAGATTCTTCAGAATGAAAAGTGTGTTATAAATAAAATCTATTATTAAACTGTCATGTGGTTGGTTTTGACGTTGGCTGTCATTAGGCTATTATAATGTCATGATTTTTTTTATAAATTTAATTTGTCATTTACATGTCATTAAGTGTCAATACTCTGTCAAATTATTTTATAACATTGTCATGAACATATTTCTTGATCAAACTACAGTGGTACAAGTTGAATTTGTCATTAACATGTCATTAAGTGTCAATACTGCGCCAAATTATTTCATAACATTGTCATGAATTTATTTCTTGACCTAAACTACAGTGGTACACGTTGAATTTGTCATTAACATGTCATTAAAGGGGGGGTGAAATGCTGTTTCATGCATACTGTTTCATTTTTACACCTTTAAAGACTTGGATTCCCATCCTAAACATAGACAAAGTTTCAAAAACTAATGTTGGACGTTTGATGGAGTATTTCTGTGTTAAAAATACTCCTTCCGGTTTCTCACAAGTTTCGGCGAGTTTTTTTCGAGTATGGGTCTATTTGACGTTAAATAGAGCGGAAGGTCCTTGTATGGGCTGTACAGGCTCTTCTCCCGGAAGGGTGCGCGCGCGTCACTAGAGGGAGAGAGAGGAAATGCACGCTGTAAACAGTCTCTCAGGTGCAGATCCAGTCGTCCGTGAACACTTATGTGCTCCACTTTATTCCTATGGGTGACGTCGAGCGGCTTCAGCACAGCATTGCGGGAAGGCAGCGCTGCATTTGAACCGATTTGAACGCAGAAATGACGGGAAGCTTCAAGGCATCGCTTCAGTCGCGTCGCAAAGTGGATTTCCACGGTCACTGCTGTCACAGGACTTCACCAAATCATACCAAAGAAGTGTGTTTTTGACAGAGCGGTCCTGCTTTGGAAGATGCCGGTGAGTAAATCAACTTCAAATGTCTCTGCTATTGGCTACCGTCGCATGAGTAAACATCAGTAAACGATACGATCGCGTGCTTCGTCATTCAAATGCGCTAACGGTTACTCCATTGTTGTTCTGTATAACGTTACACTATTCTGACTCTGACGTGCAAAACCGTTTTGCTTGCTACCTCTAAGGTCTAGTCACATACAATAGTCCATAAACCGAATCATGTCCTCATAAACTGCACACAAAGGCCCCTAAATACAGTACATACCACAGAGATGGACATCCTGATGTTGCCGTTTCTCCTGTTCAATTTATTTCAGCCTCAGATTTGATTGTGGATCATTATCTGTATTAGCTGAGATAGATGGGTTTCTCCACGCTTGAGGACGTCACCGCTTTGCGCGCTCATCATTCTTTAGCTCCACCCACACGATACGCCTCCAGGCGCTCGGTTTTTTTTTTTTAAACATGTCATTAAGTGTCAATACTCTGTCAAATTATTTTATAACAGTGTCATGAATATTTAGCTTGACCTGAAATTTGGCATCATAGAGGAAATCGTACAGAGTCATTAAAAACTATTAATATAACTCAAAATGATAGAGTGGCATAGACATATACACCTATATGATGATGTCTATGGTGGCACCACTGGTAATGTGTACGCTGTAACAGTTGTTGGCAGAGCCTCAGTCAGGTTAGTTTGTTGAGGTGTTTAATATCAATTTAGTTTGCAGTAAGTAAAAACAATTCACAACAACGCAAATTAATATACTTTATTTAAACTTTCGCTCACTCTTTAACGAATAGTTTGAGTTTATTCTTACCATTTCTTTGTTTGTCTGTTTGTTATGGCGGAGTCCCGTGTGCTGGTGCACCGTCAAAAGGGGTTCGTGCGGAAACGTTGGCCCTACATATAATGTTCCGGCCTAGGATCTAGCCGCAACCATTCCTTGTTCAGCCCGGGGTGGGGCTCTAAAGACTATTCCTCTTATTTTTATACATCGGAAGATAATTTATAAAGTGAAGTCATTTGACAAAGTGTTTATATATATATATATATATATATATATATATATATATATATATATATATATATATATATATATATATATATATATATATATATATATATATATATATTTATGGCCATTATTGGTGTACATGTTTTCCCCTTTTTGCGTTAATTGGTGCTGGTCACCTGTGTATAAATTCATGCCTTGTGTTTTTAGGAGTTAGTTCTGTGAGAGGGCAGGTCTTAAAAATTAAATGATTGATTTTATTTCTCGAACTCCTTTTCATATTTTTAAGACATTTGAAATTGTCTATTATCTAATGTTGAAGCTGGTGGAGGAAACTTAAAAAATAAAATAAAACATTATTAACTGAAAAATTTTAATGATGCTGTTATTAAAAAATAATTTGACAGCGTATTAACACCTAATTACATTTTAATGACAAATTAAACTTGTAGTGGGTATATAGGGATATATCCACTTTGGTGGCTGAACAAAAACAAGCCTTGACGCTCACTTTCCAACGTGTTCAAACGAAAAAATATTTATTACAAAAAAATTGCGGATATCCAAAATCAAAAAACCAAAAGATCAAAGTATCAAAAAAATAAAGGATTAACAAGATATAACTAGGATTGAAGAAGTATGTCTGTTAGGCCATGAGGTCAAAGACTGCCACTTCCTGTTCTGGCCACGCCCTCAGAGGAAGTCCCAGGTCCTTTATTCCAAAGGCCTCAGCCTCTCCAGCTTCTACCCCTAGATGGCACCAACTCACATAACATTGAAAGTTAATTAATTAATTATTTAACACACATTAGTTCTATTTAGCTAAATTCTATTTTAGCTCCTACAATCCGGCCCCTAAATGGCTTAAGCTTAACCTTAAGCATTTACTTTTATTTACAAAAGGAGCTAAAAATGATCTTTAATTCAACAATAACAAGTGAAAATAAAGAAATATATACTTTCCTTTTATCTGATCTTTATTGATCATCTTCTTTTAATAATAGGCACAGCTTTGTGATAGGCCGCTCTATTATGCTTGTCTTTGTCTGGATTTTGACTGACCGGACCATCCCATGTGAATCAGGTTTTGTTTCTAGTATTCTTGCAAGCGGCCATGATGCACGTGGAGAACTAGGGTCAACCACCACCACAATATCTCCAACTTGGAGATTAGTTCTTGCTTTAGACCACTTTTGTCTTTCTTGCATTAGTGTCAAATACTCCTGTGTCCATCTCCTCCAGAACAAGTCTGCCAAGTATTGCACTTGTTTCCACCGGCGCCTGGTGTACGAGTCAGATTTGGAAAACTCACCGGGAGGTAGGACGGGTTGTGAGTTATGCAAGATAAGGTGGTTAGGTGTAAGAGCCTCCAGGTCGAAAGGGTCAGAAGATACAGTGGTGATAGGGCGGTTGTTAAGAATTGCCTCAACTTCACAAAACAATGTCTGGAGACCCTCGTCGTCTACAACTTGTTGGCGTAGGAGAGAATTTAAGACCCATCTGGCTGACCTGATTAGTCTCTCCCATACACCACCATGGTGAGAAGCCCCTGGTGGGTTGAAACTCCAGTCGATTCCCCTTTTGAGCATGGCGTTTTGAATCTTACTGCTGTTCAGATTAGTGAAAGCTTTTTTGAGTTCTCTATATGCACCTACAAAATTGGTACCATTGTCAGACCAAATATGTTTTACCTGGCCTCTCCTACATATGAATCTTCTTAAAGCATGGATACAGGAGTCAGTGTCCAGGGAGCTGGCCATTTCAATATGAACGGCTCTGGATGATAAGCATGTAAAAAGTACGCCATATCTTTTGATACAACTTCTTCCTCTTTTTGTTTCTATTGGACCAAAATAGTCCATTCCCACATTTGTGAATGCTGGAAGATCTGGTTGAGTTCTTTCTTTTGGCAAATTAGCCATCTTTTGCTCCTCGGTTTTGCCTTTCAGGCGTCTACATGACACACATTTAGAAATTATTTTTCTTGCTGCTGTGTTGCCATTAATGATCCAGAATTTCTTACGCAACTGGGCAAGAATATAATTTCTTCCACAGTGCCCATACCTTTCATGGATGTGGCGAAGTAACAAATAGGACGTGTGAGAATGTTTCGGAAGAATGATGGGATGCTTCATATCTTCCGACATTGTCGCCCTTGACAGTCGTCCTCCTACTCTCAGTAATCCATCCTTTATTATTGGGTCAAGTTTGTAGAGGGTACTCCTTTTTAAAACATTGTGTGGGGTAACTTTTAATTTCTCAAGTTCATTTGGGAAAGCTTGCTTTTGAGTATAGGATACGACTGCTTTCTCCGCTTTCCCAAGGTCTTTCATTGCTAGAAACTGACCACCAAGTGTTGATCTGAAGATAAGCAGCTGGGAAGCCAATTTTCCATGGCTAGAACGAGTGCAGACATTAGTGGAGAGTTCCTTCCTTTTTGTAGCGAGAGCTAGCAGGTTGTCTCCAAGCTTCTGGTACCAAGCAACAGCTTTAAGCAATCTGGTCCAATCTGAGAAGTAAGAGAGAAGTTTTTGAGTAGGACTCTGTTCATTTTGAGTAACCATGTTACACACTATGGCAAAACCTTTGACCTCTGGGTCATCCTGTCTGATTGGCTCTTGTTTATACACTTCTGTAGGCCAACTGTGTTCTGGTTGCCAGAGGAATTTGGTCCACATATCCATCGTTTACTTTCCAGAAACATCGGTATGCTCAGCCCCCTGGAGGCATCATCTGCGGGATTATCTCTGCTGGACACATATCTCCATTTTTGGGTGCTGGTGTTTTCTCTTATGAATAATACTCTATTGGCAACATAAGTGTGGAATCGTGCACTGTCACTGGCTATGTACTTTAACACTGCCTGACTATCCGTCCAGAACAGTGACATTTTCAATGGAAGTTGCAATTCTGACCGAAGCATCTTGTCTACTTTGACAGACAACACAGCAGCTGCCAACTCAAGTCGTGGTATTGTCAACTGCTTTAAAGGGGCTACTCTTGCTTTTCCAATCATGAAAGACACCTGAATGTTACCTTGCTCATTGGTCATCTTGATGTAACTTACAGTTCCGTATCCAAGTTTGCTGGCATCAGCAAAATGATGTAACTGAAAGGACTGAGGCTCCCCGAATCCACTGGGTTTTTTACAACGTGGCACACTGAAGGCTGCCAACTTGGGTAGGTCATGAATCCAACTAAGCCATTGTCTAGACTGAGATGTGGATACTGGCTTGTCACATCCATAGCCTTCTTTGCATAACTGCTGTAAGAATTGTTTGGCTGGAAGAGTGAGGGGTGCTAAGATTCCAAGAGGGTCAAAGATAGAGCTCACCATAGAAAGAATACCTCTACGGGTATGGGGCTTTTCATTCAGTGTGATGTTAAATCTAAAGGTGTCATCTTCCACGTTCCACTGGAGTCCCAAGGCATGGTCGACTGGTAGCCTGTCCTTGTCTAAATCTAAGGACCTGATGTTATTCCCTCTATGCTCCTCCTCAATAGCAGACAAAACAGTTCTACTATTACTCACCCACTTGGTGAGTTGAAACCCTCCCAAGCTGCACAAATCCACCAGGTCTGATCTCAGTTGAACTGCTTCCTGTGCCATGGGCAGAGATACTAGACAATCATCAACATAAAAATTATGCATGACTGTATTGGTTACCTGAGCTCTAAAATGATGGTTGCGGCAGTGGCTCAGTGGTTCATGTAGGTTGTCTACAAACCAGAAGGTTGGTGGTTCAATCCCCGGTTCCACCTGACCAAGTGTCGAAGTGTCCATGAGCAAGACACCTAACCCCAGCTGCTCCCGACGAGCTGGATGGCGCCTTACATGGCTGACATCGCCGTCGGTGTGTGATGGGTGAATGTGAGGCAAAAATGTAAAGCGCTTTGGATAAAAGCGCTATATAAATGCAGTCCATTTACCATTTACCATGGTTGTCTTCTGCAGTTCTTCGCAAGGCAAAGCTAGCACAGCTAGGAGAAGAGACTGCTCCAAACAAGTGCACTAACATACGATGGTCTATAGGACTTTGCTCAATGTCTCCTCCTGGCTACCACAAGAAGCGTAGGAAGTTCACGTCTGCTTTTGAAACTCTAACCTGGTGGAACATAGATGTTATGTCAGCCATCATTGCGACGGGCTCTTGACAAAACCTAATCAAGACTCCAACCATTGAGTTGGTAAGGTCAGGCCCTTGCAGCAGTTCTGTGTTCAGAGAGACACCTTGATTTGTTGCACCACAGTCAAACACAACTCTAAGTTTATTCTTCTTAGGGTGGTAGACTGCATGATTTGGAATATACCAGGTTCTTCCTTCCACTTGATCTACCTCTTCCTGTGGGACCACCTCAGCATATTCTGTATTTATCATGTCATTGAGAAAAGATGTGTACTCTTTATGGAATGAATCATTTCTTTTGAACTTTCTTTTTAGACTCAGAAGACGTTGCATGGCCACATAACGGTTGTTGGGCATTAACACATCATCTTTCCTAAAAGGCAAGTTAAGTGTGTAGTGTCCATCCAATAGTGAAACTGACTCATTTGCAATTTTAAGAAACTTTTTGTCATCGAATGACATTTCACGTTTTTCATCTGAAGCCTTTTCGTTGAAGTCCTGATTGTACTGACTAATCAGCAGCTTTTCCAGATTTGCTACAGAAACTCTATTTATGGCAACAGAGGGACAGTCAGTACATTTACTGGGCTCTCCTCCTCTTACAGGTCCATTGACTACCCATCCAACCAACGTCTTGACTGCATAAGGGCCCTCACCTTGACTGTTTATGATCTCCCATGGTTCTATGACCTTCGAGGCATTGGTTCCTATTAGTAGCTCAATGTTACCATCAATCTCAGGGATATCAATTTTCTGCAGGTATGGCCATCTAGCAAGATCCTTTTTTGTGGGTATGTTTTCCGTGGTGACTGGCATCTCCTTTTGCGTGAACACATCAGGCAATTGTATAAAATTATTTTTATCCAATCCAGAAATCTCTAATCCTGTAATTACATTAGTTGGCATGGACTTCTCATGACTCATTGTTTTCAACAGGATATTGGTTCTTTTACCTTTGACATTCAACTGAGACATCAGACGCTCTGTACAAAAGGTAGCAGAACTTCCTGGGTCTATGAAAGCGTAAACTGGGATAATCTTGTCACCCTTAACAGCTTTGACTTTTACTGGAACCACTGAAAGGACATTATCATTTAGACCGGCCCCAATATGCCCTGCCCACCAGCTGGTCTCATAACAGCAGAGGAGTTCACGGTTTCTTTTGTGTCAAGTGTCTTTTCTGGATTTACCTTTTGCTCGATGTGGAGGACACTTGGGTGCAGTTTAGAACATGATGCACAGGTGAGTCTCTTCATACAGTATTTGCTGAGGTGACCTTGACGTAGACACCCAAAACAGATTCCTTTTCCTTTGAGGAAGTCTATCTTATCACAGTGTTTCTTCTTCTTGAATAGGTTACACAGTTCCAACGTGTGATTACTGCTTTTACACAAATGGCACAAGACTCGCCAATGGCTGTCGTTAGAGGACTGCTGAGTAGACTGGGAAGCTGGAGAAGATACGCTAGTTGCAAATGTACCTCCACCAGACTTGGGCTTGACTTTAATGGGGAACTTGTCTTTAATTCTGCTTGTAGGCTTGTCTTGAATATCTCCAAACACTGGGTCTGAAGCCACTTTTATTTGCTTCTCAACAAATAGGACAAGATCTTTGAATTGAGGCCTACATTTCTGATTATCCTGAAATTCCCACACATAGGATCTCCAGCTCTCCCTCAGCTTGTAAGGAAGTTTCATGACCAGGATTTTCATGTTGGATGACAAGTTAATTTCATGTGAGTAACTCATGTCCTCCATTGCATTAAAACAGCTCCTTAAAAATATTGCAAAGGCTTGCATGGCTTTGAAATCCTTAGGTCTAATCGCAGGCCAATCTAATGCTCTCTTCATATATGCAGAACACACACTGAATTCATCTCCGAAGTTGTTTTGTAGCAGATCTCTTGCCCTTTTATAACCTTTATCTGGGGTCATATGAAGACAACTTCTTACCAGATCTCTGGGAAAGCCACTGGTATATTGATCAAGAAAGTACAACCGGTCAGCACTGCTATCTGTTTTTAGCTCAATGGCATACTCGAAAGCTCTAATGAATGGTCTGTACTTCAAAATATCACCATCAAAGATTGGAATATCTCTCTGAGGAAGACTTGAAAACTGATGCTGCTTCACTAGCAGGGATGTTATGTCATTTTGGCGTCGAAGGATGTTTACCAAGCTGTTCATATGTATACCAGAACTCGTACTTGCCTTATTGCTTTCTGAAGACCGATCTACGTGCCCGGACACATTTGATGCACTGGCTAAGTTTGCATGGAGGTTAACTGGACCAGGTGCTTGAACGTCCTTGGTTTTCTTGGTGACTGTCATGTGGACATTCGAATGCTGCGGAATGGGCCTGGGTTTCACATCCTTGGGGCGAACACTTGGGGTTTGCTCCGCAGAAAGGGCTTTAGAGACTTTATCCAATGAAAGGAATTCACACTCTGAAGCATAACTCTTTGACGATATGTCAGAATGATAGGCACTTGTATTCCTATCCATTTGTCTTTCACTTGGCACCTTCACATGTGGCTTAGCTGTTAAGTCCGTTGCTGCTGAGGCTCAATGATGTTTACTGGCGGACATCAAGACTGCAAGCTTGGCTGATGAGGCTTCTAGCTGTGCTTTAAGTTCTAGAGCTTCACGTTTCTTCCTTAATGTTTGCCTCTCTTTGTCTAGTGCTTCTTCTCTATCTTCCAAGTCATGTTTTTCCCTGAGTGCAGCTACCTTTGCTAAAATAGCTGCTCTTTCTGCTTCCAACTGTAAACTTGCTGATGCAACTGAAAAAGCTCTTGATCTGGAACCACAACTGGAAACTTGAGATATACTGTCTTTAGGGGCAACTTCAATCTCCTGCGGATCTACAGCCTTAGATACTCCAGACAGCCATTCAGAAACAGAAGAGAGAAAAGTGTTAAAGTTAGCCATTTTAGGTTTAAACCATTCAGCTTCATCCTGGCTTGCTTCCTCCTCTGACAACAACTCCTGATAGGTTTCATGTAGAGATTTAAAATCATCCAATAGACACACAAATTTATTCAAATTTTCTTTTACTTCTTGCACGCATGAAGCATCTTCCATAAGTTCAAGCATTATGTTTTTTTTCTTTTGGTTAAGTGGGAAAGCTTTCCTTTTCTAGCATTTTGTAGCCTTGATGCATGACCATTAACTTCTATATCCATAACGGTGCTTGAGTGTTTCTCACCCCTGACTTTCCCCTCTTCATATTCATTTGTAGAATCCTCCATTCTTGCTAACTATTCAGCACAAGGAATCAATATGCATGGGCTTGACTTGTTGTCCGGCTGACTAACATAGAATCCTCCAATAATCCACTCTTCCTATAGTAGACTTCTAATGATTTGGTATGGAATCACAATCAACTCAATCCATTAGCAGACTTCCACAACTGAAATTCTGATCTGCTTCCTCTTCTCATTTCAAGGAGACTTGATTCAAGAAATGCATAAAGTTGTACATACCATGCCGTCTCAACCAAACAACACTTCATGCATGTGCCCACCGATATCCATCTGCTTCAACTTCCCTTCCTTCCTTTCTTCCCTTCATTTACAAGCACTTTTTACTAAGATCTTCAGCTTGTCAGAAGGAGTCTTTGACTGCTGTAGTGCGTATATAGGGATATATCCACTTTGGTGGCTGAACAAAAACAAGCCTTGACGCTCACTTTCCAACGTGTTCAAACGAAAAAATATTTATTACAAAAAACTGCGGATATCCAAAATCAAAAAACCAAAAGATCAAAGTATCAAAAAAATAAAGGATTAACAAGATATAACTAGGATTGAAGAAGTCTGTCTGTTAGGCCATGAGGTCAAAGACTGCCACTTCCTGTTCTGGCCACGCCCTCAGAGGAAGTCCCAGGTCCTTTATTCCAAAGGCCTCAGCCTCTCCAGCTTCTACCCCTAGATGGCACCAACTCACATAACATTGAAAGTTAATTAATTAATTATTTAACACACACATTAGTTCTATTTAGCTAAATTCTATTTTAGCTCCTACAAAACTTGTGTCACTGAAAAAAATGTATGACATTATAATGGCCTCAGTCAACATCAAAACCAACCATGTAACAGTTTAAGGTTAACCCTATAAGCTAAGTAAGTTTCTTAAATTTGATAATCTGTTATGTCATGTTTATGACAGGTTATGTTGTCTTGGTAATGTTAAGTTGTCATGACAAAGACACTGACAGGTTATGATGTATTGGTTTATGTTAAGTTGTCATAATAAAGACAACTCCGAAATGTCATCATTGCATTAAAAATGACATAATTAAGCGAATGACACTTAATGACAGTTGTCATAAACATGTATAAAAACTCCTTCATATTCATGACACGTGTCATGTCATGATTATGAAGGTGTCATGTCAGTCTTATGCACACCCCTTCAAGTAAAGTGTTACCAATAATGTTTTACATTTATATTATTAGGCTGAGAATTGTGAAATTTCACTGATATCTACTGTTGTGGGTGCTTATTTATTGTTACATATTTAATGTTACATTGGTCAAAACAATGAAAACAAATAAGTATAACACATGATATTCACGGTCTCTGGACCCCCTAAAGCAGCCGTGGCTACCCCATGAATAAAAGTCTAGTTCCGCCACTGCCAGTGGATTATTTAGAAATGTATGCCAACTTTTGCGGTGAAAGGTAACTTAATTCACAAATTGCAATAACATTTTCCCAACAAAATGGATTTCATTAATTTAGTAGTCAGTATTTTTATTAGTTTTATTCTGTTGCATCTGTGTTTGATGCAGTTAGATATAGCATAATTTTACTGGGGCATTTTGCCCCCTTATCTATTACATTATATATTCTTATATTATATCTATTAGGGGGCATTTTGTTCAGATTTTAATTATTTTTGCCTTTTGGAATCTGCATTTAAATCCATTTGGCTCAAAAATCTCAATTTCAAATGGGCATGGCACCTGTAGTGTGAACAAAATGGCTGTGCATATAGGCAAGAGTAGACAGTCTAGGTTAATATGTAAAATAATCCAATCGCCCTCTTCCCAGACATTTCTAAGATATATTTGACCTAGGCCTATTTTACATAAAAACAAAAACATCGTCGATTCGGCGGCTCCATCTCACTCATCTTTATTGAAGTCACTGAACTCAAGTGATTCTGATTCCATGTGGGGTTCAATATAAGATTTCATGTACGATGTCGCGTTTTCATTGGTCAGTCGTTGAAGCCTATTTCTGATTGGTTGTTGCCATTTATGCCAAGAGCAAAGAGAACGAACCCGTAAAGAAGAGTATTTCTCTTCTTGCGAGCGCACGGAAGACAGTCTGTGCACATACAGGCTTAGTTTAAGCGAAGAGGAGAGATTCGCACTGGACACGTTTTAAGTGCAGGCGTATTCTCTGAGTGAGCCCAGACAAAAAATTCTAACAAGAGCAGCGTATCTGAGAGCGCACGCAGAGTTCTCACGCACGAGCAGGGAGATTCGCGCTCGCACATTACATTCCGCGCGCTTGCAGAGAGAGATTTGCGCTCGCGCATTATATTCCGCGCGCTCACAGAGAGATTCGCGCTCGCGCACTATATTTATGTACTTTCGCGCTACAATAATGCGCTCTCGACATTTGACAGGGAAATAACGCCATATGCACGTCCAAGTTGCATTGGTTCACCCGGTTTGGCAAATGATGGACCAGGAGATGGGGCTAGAGCAGAGCAGGTAATTGCGCATGAGATTGTCAATCTTAATGGTCAAGGTGATGTACTAACAAAGTTAATTTGTTAATTTGTTTTAATTTGCTGCACATCATTTCCCCTGGCATAGATGTAATAACTGCATGGAAATGTCTCTACCCCCTGCAGGGTATTCAAAAACTTCCTTAATCTGTTGTGAAAAATACATGAAGGACTCACAAATGTTTTCATTGTTATCCCAAATTGCCGTAGCCCACTCCAGCACCTTGCCGGTAAGCAAACTCATCATGAAAGCACATTTAGTAGTTTCCTGATTAAAGGAGTCGGGTTGGTGAGTGAAATATGTAGAACACTGCCTCTCACAGTTTCAGCATAGAAAAGACAAGCTTCACTTACCAATCCATGTCTAGATCAAGGGTAGCAACAAATGCCTCCTCAACATCTGAATATGCAGTCTCTTTGTCTGAAGAGTCCCTCTCAGCCGCCTTCCAAGTGTCAAAGATAAACTCAATAGCCTCCTATCTTGTATACATTGTCTTCGCCATGTTTTTGTCCTTTTTTAATTGTGTTTTGGAATCTAAAAATCCTCTAAAACTCTGCCGCGCTCCGTATCTCCGTTCTATTCGCCCCTTCCCGCTCCCCCCCGAAAGCCACTGTGATTTGCCGATGGAAAACATGACATTACCGTGATAAGCCGTATATAGGCGGAAAGCGCATGATGTCTACTTTCAGGAGCAATTTAAATTATTATGATAGTGCAAAGGGTTGAAGAGTTACGGTAACTTCAATACAGCTTGGTTGTCTGTGTCGTCGACGACACGTTCGGTTTTAAAGGGTTAATACAGTACTAATAAAGGCAATTTGACCCCCTATTCTAAAGTGAAAGCTTTATCCTCATTAATTATGACACTTATATTGAAGTTTATTGACCAGAATAAGCCAATAATTAAGCCCAACTACCATTAATACAGTGCTAATAAAGGCAATTTGACCCACTATTCTAAAGTGAAAGCTATCCGGTAGCCTGACAAGCCAGACCCACATAAAAATGTTTGGGGTGGAAACTCACCATTGACAGGGCTCAATCCGAGGGGCGGGATAAACGGTTGTCTTTCAAACTCCCTCTACACGCGATAGGATAGTGCTACAACCAACCAGAGCAACGAAGGTGAAATGGAGCTCGTTGATAGATTAAACATTCGCCGTATCTGGTGGGGCAAAACTCTGAACACATCTTCCCTTCTTAAGAAAGACTTCAGTGCCGTTCTTTGTTCTTTTCTAAGAGAAAAGCTCAACTCCAAGTCTTCCAGAGTCGCGGTCAAAGCTGATTCGAATGACCGCCGTTCGCCAGCTTCTTTGTTGACTAGAAGCACGCAAGCCCAACTCTGGCGTTATTATGTTAAGCCCCACCCACCGACTCTATACACGATGTGATTGGCCCGTCAAGAGCTTGCCGTTTACAGCCCTGCGGAAAGACGGAGCTGTCCCTCTTCTCTCGTTCCGTCGCGCTGTAGAAGCGCCGCGGAGAGACAATGTTAGAGCATATGAGCAAACTCAAGCCGAAGCTCTCCTCACTCTGCCGCCGCAGAGTTTTCCTCACTCTTCCTCTTCGTGCTGAAGAAGCGCCGCGGACAGAGAATACTGGAGTAAATAAACCAACTCGAGCCGAAGCTCTCGTCACTATGCCGCCGCCGTGCTGAAGAAGCGCCGTGGACAGACAGTTCAGTCACGTAGAGCGTGCTTACGTCATAGCACGCGCTCACTGTCAGAGCATAACGGCGTCAGAATATGGCTGCCAAGCTAAGCCTTTTTTCACTCTATCACTTCTTCCAGTCCCCTCTATTCCGGCGGCTGGAGAGGTTTTGACACCGTAGACAATGTGTCCACTACACAGTATGCATCCCTACATAAGCACTGTTAATTCAGCCCCACAAACTCACAAATAAAACCTCAGCGAGAAGCATGTGACTGACACTGCTGCTCACTGTGGTTTTAAAACTGTTAAAGGAGAGAGCGGTGGAAACAGTGCACCCGACGCTAGCGAGTTTACACTTTATTTACCTTTATTTTACCAGGAAGTCCTTTACCAGGCTTAAAATCTCTTTTACAAGAGAGACCTGGCCAAGGTAGCAGCCATACAGTCTGACAACATATTAAAATACAACAAGTACGATAATAAAAATAAATAGTAATACATAGGATTCTCTCAACAAAAACAATCACATGCCTTCATTACCACTTTCTTTATGATGCCTTTAAATTCACCGATAGACACCAATTTCTCCAGTTTTAAATCTTTTTGCAAAATATTCCATGTCATAGGTCCATAATAGGAAAATGCAGTTTCCCTTTCGGGGAACTCGAGCTGCGTCGAAACGCTGTGAGAACGCCTCTGCGTTAATGCGTCGTGAAGCGCCTGTAGAACCATTCCATCGGAAAAAAGATCGATCGTCGGCGTGATGACGTCATCGACCGGAAGCTATAAAGCGTCCGTGAAAACAAACAGGAACTAGCTTCTGAGCCTTCAGCAAGCGATCTGTGTGAACCTGTCTGTCTATTTGGTGTTTTTGTCTGTCTATTGCAAGAGATTTTCCACCCTTTTGTTAAATATTCCTATTTACAAAATAAGAGAAAATAAAATAGATAGAAATATGGCGAGTGAAAGCAGTCAGTTTAAGAGGTGTGTTCATCCCTGCCCACGCTACATCACGGGTGGGGATACACACTCTGTGTGTTGCCTGCTTGGGAGCGCAGCATGCCCATGCAGCCCTCGAGGGGGCTGCTTGCGAGCACTGTGAAAGACTACCGCTGAGAACGCTGTGCTCCCGCCGGGCACTCTTCGAGGAGGGTGCCTCGGGTCGTGTTCCCCGCGGCTCTGGTCCCGCTGCTGCCGAGGCAGAGCGGAGGTTGCAGTCGTGGGGTTCACAATTGGATGTTGCAGAGGGGTTTGAGACGGGCGCTGCCTTATCTCTGCCCTCACCTGCTCCATCCAGCGGCTCTTCTCGGGGCTTGGAAGCACGCATTGCGGTTTCTTCCCCCCCGAGAGAGTCGCCGGTGCTCCAACTATCCAGCTCCGAGGAGGTGGACGTTGAGAGCATCGTGACTGAAGATTCGCCACTTCAGTCCCCTGCGAGTGAGGAGCTCGTTGAGGTTTTGACGCGAGCTGTGGCCAGATTAAATATCGACTGGCCCATTGAGAGATCAGAGGCAGGAAGGAAAAGATCTAGTAAATTAGATGAAAGGTTCCTGCCCTCTCGCGCTTCAGAACCTCAGCGACGGGGCCTGCCATTCTTTCATGATTTGCACACCGAGGTGGCAAAGTCATGGAAGAGACCGGCATCATACCGTGTGTTCAGCCCACAGACCTCGGTCTATAGCAACATCATGGGGCTGAAGCACTACGGTTATGGGGCGATGCCAAAGGTAGAAGAGACGCTTGCAAGCCATCTCTCGCCTTCTTCGGCATCGTCCCTAAAGGCCCCGACTTTGCCCACCAGACCATTAAAAACAACGTCGCCACTGGTGGACAAAGCGTACTCGGCGGCAGGTCAGGCCGCTGCATGCCTGCATACGATGGCAATAATGCAGGCATATCAGGCTGACCTGCTAAGGGACCTTGATGGACGTGATGAGGTGGGGGGCGATATTATTAATGAGTTAAGAACATCAGCTGATCTTGCTCTCCGGGCCACCAAGGAGACGGCCAGATGTGTGGGCCGCTCTATGGCAGCCTTGGTGGCTACGGAGAGGCATCTATGGCTCAACCCCACCGAAATCAAGGAGAGGGAGAAAAGCTTCCTGCTCGACGCGCCGCTGTCTCCTGGCGGCCTCTTCGGTGACGCAGTACACACTGTCACCGAGAGGTTCCAGGAGTCAAAGAAACAAGCTGCGGCGCTAAAGCAGTTTCTCCCTCTCCGGGTCCAGGTCCCTGGGGCTGCCGCTGACATCAGGCAGCCCAAGCCGAGTACAAGCTCTGCTCACAGGGCGCAACAGAAGCAGAGCGTCGCCACCCGAACTCCCCCTCAGCGCGGGGACGAGGGGCGGCGCTCTCAGACGAGGCCTTCGAGGGGCAGGGCTGATCTGAGGACAGTCCTGATCGCCAAGAAGGCCTCGTCGAAGCGTTCCTGACGCCAGAAGCGTCAGGACGCTGAGGGTGGTTCCCCCCGTAGGGAAACGGTGTTTACCCCTGCCAACGGTACCCGTTTCCCTGCGGCACCCTCTGGGGGCCGCGCTGCCAACCCCGCCGCAATGCCGGGGCGCAGTCGGTCTCGGGGGGCTCCCGAGCAGTCAAGTCAGTTGTTCCCTGCCGGTCCGCCGCTTCAGGGCGCTGTGCTGGCTGTTCAAAGCACACCAGAGGCCAGCCTCGAGAGGCTGGTTCCCTTAGTAGATTTTATAGACGAATGGAAACATCTGTCAAATATATCTCGTTGGGTCCTGCAGATAATCGAAAGGGGGTACGCCATTCAATTCAAGAGGCGGCCACCTCCTTTCAGCGGTGTCCTACCTACAGAGGTGGGCCCGGAGCAGGCTCTGGTAATGGCACAGAAAGTAGAGACACTCCTGCAAAAAGGGGCTATAGAAAGGGTCCCCCCTCCCAGCAGGGAGTCTGGGTTTTACAGCCGTTACTTCATCGTGCCGAAGAAGGATGGTGGCTTACGCCCGATATTAGATCTGCGAATATTAAATCGCTCGGTGGCCAAGCTTAAATTCAAGATGCTTACACTCAGACAGATTGTATCGCAGATCAAGTCGGAGGATTGGTTTGTCACCATAGACCTCAAAGATGCGTATTTTCATGTCTCCATCCTTCCACATCACAGGAAGTTCCTGAGGTTTGCCTTCGAGGGAGAGGCATACCAATATCGAGTACTTCCCTTCGGTCTAGCACTGTCACCCCGCACATTCACCAAGTGTGTGGATGCAGCTCTGGCGCCGTTGCGTCTGCAGGGCATCCGCATACTGAACTATATCGACGACTGGCTGATTCTAGCGAATACAGAAGAGATGGCGGTTCAGCATCGAGATGCTGTTCTCGCCCATATGTCGAAGCTGGGGTTGAGGCTGAACGCCAAGAAGAGTGTGCTTTCTCCGGCTCAGAGAACCACTTTTCTAGGTGTGAACTGGGATTCGGTAATTATGCGGGCGCAATTATCGCCAACACGCATAACATCGATCCTGGCAGCAGTCAAAGAACAGAAGCTAGGCCGGGCCGTCACTGTGAAACAGTTCCAGAAACTGTTAGGTCTCATGGCAGCAGCGTCCAACGTGATACCTTTTGGCCTACTGTACATGAGGCCACTGCAGTGGTGGCTCAAAACAAAGGGATTCTCCCCGAGGGGAAATCCGCTCCGCACGATCAAAGTCACGCGGCGATGCCTACGTGCTCTGGTCATGTGGAAAAACCCGGGGTTTTTATCTCAGGGTCCCGTGTTGGGGGCTCATGTTCGTCGCGTAACGCTAACGACAGACGCCTCTCTCACGGGCTGGGGGGAGACCATGAGTGGTCACTCATCCCAGGGTCTATGGCAGGAACATCAGCGGCACTGGCACATAAATCGGCTAGAGATGCTCGCAGTCTTTCTTGCGTTGAAACAGTTCCTGCCCAACCTCAGGGGCCACCATGTGTTATTCAGGTCAGACCACACATCGGTGGTCGCCTATATAAATCACCAGGGGGGTCTGAGGTCCCGTCCGTTGGACAAATTGGCGCATCGGATCCTCCTGTGGGCCCAGGGGAAATTGCTGTCAATCAGGGCAGTATATATCCCCGGGGTCCTGAATCAGGAAGCAGACAGCCTGTCGAGACAGGGGCCGAGGCCCGGGGAGTGGAGACTCCACCCAGAGGTGGTGGAGCTCCTATGGAAGGTTTATGGGAAAGCGGAAATAGACCTATTTGCTTTGGCGGAGAATTCCCACTGCCCGCAGTGGTTTTCTCTGACCCATCCAGCCCCGCTGGGGTTGGATGCCATGGTACAGGAGTAGCCGAGGCTACCTCTGTACGCCTTCCCCCCGATTGTCTTGCTTCCAGGAGTTCTGGAGAGGGTACGCCGGGACGGGCCCAGGTACTTCTATTGGCTCCGTACTGGCCGACCAGAGTATGGTTTTCGGACCTGATATCTCTCCTGGAAGGCTCTCCGATGGAGATTCCGACCAGGAGGGACCTACTCTCTCAGGCGGGCGGGAGATTCCTGCACCCACGCCCGGAGATGTGGAAACTGTGGGCCTGGCCTCTGAGGGGGCTAGGCTCATAGAGGAAGGTCTCTCGGCCGAGGTCGTAGAGACCATCCTTCACTCCAGAGCTCCGTCCACGAGGAAACTGTAAGCTCTGAAATGGAAACTTTTCTCAGCATGGTGCAGAGAACGCCAGTGGGACCCAGTTAACTGCCCGGTTGGTACAGTGCTGGAGTTCCTGCAGGCAAGGTTCTCGGCAGGGTTGACCCCCTCCACAATAAAGGTGTATGTGGCGGCCTTGGGTGCCTTCCACGTCCCTTTGGGTGGAGTGTCTTTGGGAAGACACCCTCTGATTACACGTTTCCTCCGTGGGACTTTAAGGTTGAGGCCTGTTATGCACTCGAGGGTCCCAGCATGGGACTTAGCCATTGTTTTGCGGGGCTTGTCCGAGCCTCCGTTTGAACCCTTGGAGGAGGTTTCGGATAAGTTCCTCACCCTCAAGACTATATTCCTTTTGGCTATTTCATCTCTCAAAAGAATAGGAGATATTCAGTCCCTGTCTGTAGGGCCCTCATGTCTAGAGTTTGCACCGGGGATGGTGAAAGCCTTTCTACATCCCAGGCCGGGTTATGTCCCCAAGGTTCCTATGAGCCCACGGGGCCCCATTACTCTTCAAGCGTTCTGTCCTCCTCCTTTCACGACGTCAGACCAGGAAAGATTAAATCTGCTGTGCCCTGTTAGAGCACTAGATACTTATGTCCACAGAGCTGCCCTGTGGAGGAAAACTGATCAGCTGTTTGTCTGTTTCGGGCCCCCTAAGAAAGGGGCCCCAGTATCTAAGCAGAGAATGAGCAAGTGGGTGGTCGAGGCCATCTCACTTGCTTATGAGGCGGCCGGGCAGCCGTCTCCACTGGCTGTCCGGGCGCATTCTACCAGGGGTATGGCTGCTTCTAAAGCACTTTTGTCGGGGGCTTCCCTCCATTATATTTGCAACGCGGCCGGTTGGTCGTCTCCGCTTACTTTCGTCAGGTTCTACGAACTAGACCTGGCATCTACTGTTGGGGCGCAGGTTCTCTCGTAACCGTGTGCGCTTCGGCTTCACACATACGAGACACTTGGTCCTATGGCGATGTGGGTATAAGCGTTCTCACAGCGTTTCGACGCAGCTCGAGTTCCCCGAAAGGGAACGTCTCGGTTACGTATGTAACCCTAGTTCCCTGAGGGAACGAGACGCTGCATCGCTCTGCCATACTCCCGGCGTGTCCGTGATCACTTACTTCAGGCTTTATCAGAAGTTAGTTCCTGTTTGTTTTCACGGACGCTTTATAGCTTCCGGTCGATGACGTCATCACGCCGACGATCAATCTTTTTTCCGATGGAATGGTTCTACAGGTGCTTCACGACGCATTAACGCAGAGGCGTTCTCACAGCGTTTCGACGCAGCGTCTCGTTCCCTCAGGGAACTAGGGTTACATACGTAACCGAGACGTTTCCCCAGTTCAGTAAAAATTCTAGGTACATTTAAAAGCAAACACTTTGAAGAGCGCAACTGGTAACTGCCCAAACTAACACAAAGAAGAGTACAAAGATATGCTGGAAGCTTACCTAGCATTGCTTTGTAAATAAAAATGTACCAATGCTGTTTTCTTCGTATAGTAAGTGATCTGAAAAACGCATACTTTCACGTTCATATAGCCCCGCACTACAGGCCATTCTTGAGATTCGCCTTCGAGGGGCAGGCTTATCAGTACAGTATCTTTTCTGGGCACTGTCATAGACTCAAGACTCATGAACGAGTAGCCTATGTCATAAAGAACCACCACGTCTTGGTAACATACATAAAATCGCCAGGGCGGCCGAGATCAGACTCTCTATACCGCATGTCTAAGTATGGTAAATGGTAAATGGACTGCATTTATATAGCGCTTTTATCCAAAGCGCTTTACATTTTTGCCTCACATTCACCCATTCATACACCGACGGCGATGTCAGCCATGTAAGGCGCCATCCAGCTCGTCGGGAGCAGCTGGGGTTAGGTGTCTTGCTCAAGGACACCTCGACACTTGGTCAAGTGGAACCGGGGATCGAACCACCAACCTTCTGGTTTGTAGACAATCTACATGAACCACTGAGCCACTGCCGCCCCAGACCAGTATCTCCTTTTATTGGCAGAGCTCAATCTGAGCTCCCTAAGGGCGGCTTATGTGCCAGGTATTCTGAATCACGGTCCAGACATGTTATCGAGTGGACTCATTCCCCCAGGGGAACGGTCTCTTCACCCACAAACGATTCAGCTCACACAACACTCGTTGCCCTATATTTTTCTGCAAACGCAGGGATGCCCTGGCCCATGTTTTGCCCAGACTCCCTCTATATGCTCCCTCCGATCGCGATGCTGCCGCAAACCATCAAAAAAGATCAGGGAGACAGTATCCACAGTGCTTTTAATAGCCCCACTTTGGAAGAACCGCACATGGTTCTCCGAACTGATTCAGTGGCATCCCAATCCCAAGCTGGGTGGCTTACATGCACTCTCCGTGAGCCCTTCCTGTCTTGAGTTCGGGTCCAACAACTTCTAGGTTGTGCTCAAACCGAGATATGGTTTTATACCCAAATTGCTATTAACCCTTTTCAGTATGCAGGTCATTACACTGCTTCCTTTACCCGCGTCTCAGAGAGAATAAGACGCAACCCTATAATACCCAGTCAGAGCATTGAAATTGTATTTAGAGCGCTCCACCCCCATTTCAGGCAGTCGGATCAGCTCTTCATTGCTTCGGTGGCCGCACTAAGATTGTGCTGTCATGAGACAAGGAATCTCACACTGGATAGTAGATGCGATCTCACTAGCATATAGGTCTAAGAACCTAACCTGTCCTACAGGCATTAAAGCCCAATCCCCTAGAGGCATAGCATTGTCCTGGGCTTGGTCATGTGGCACTTCCATGGAAGATATCTGTGCGGCGGCAGACTGGGCCTCTCCGTCCACTTTTATCAGATTCTACAATTTGGAGGTCCCAGCTTTACAAGCAGTGATTTTCTCCGTCTAAGGACCTGTAGTAAAGTTCGTTGTGTTAGGAAGGAAGAAGACAGGGGTCGGCTTTGACTGGGATTTGCTTTCTTTATTCAGTCTTTTCAAAACAAAACAAACACACGTGTGTGTGTGGTAACTCAGTTTCTCTACGATATGGATCGCTCATTTCAGTCAGACACTCCGTGTCAGACTCTCAGTTTCTCCACGATATGGATCGCTCCTTCTCAATCAGACTCTCTATTTCAGTCTCTTAATCTCTCTGCTGTGCATGCGAAGTCCCAGTCCAACTCTCTCGTCTCTCTCCCAGCCGCGGCTTAAATGCGCTCTCTCCCTGCCAATTACTGCAATCAGAAACAGGTGTTCGTCATCTGTGCTTGACCTACTTACCCGCCGCTCCACTCTGAGCTCTCTCTCCCGCTGCAGACCTCGCTGAACCACGCCCCTTCGCCACATACCCCCACCGCCCGAATCAGGCCGGGGAGGCATCCAGGCAACCCCCCCCATCCCCCCCCGCCCGAATCAGGCCGGGGAGGCATCCAGGCACCCCCCCCCCCCCCCCCCCTACGGGAGAGGAAGTCAGGCGCAGACATCTGAACACCCGGCCTGTGGATCACCTTGAACTTAAAAGGCTGTAAAGCTAGATACCAACAGGTGAGCCACTGCAAGGGGGCGTGATCCGAACAGAGGATGAACTCCCGTCCCAGGAGGTAATAGCAAAGGGTGAGGACGGCCCACCTGATGGCCAAACACTGCTTCTCTATGGTGCTGTACATCGTTTCTCTCTCAGAGAGCTTTCGACTGATGTACAGCACCAGCCGTTCCTCCCCCTCCACCTCCTCGGACAGGACTGCGCCCAGCCCCCTGTCCGAGGCGTCTGTCTGCAGAGAAAAAGGGAGAGAAAAGTTAAGAGCTTGTAGGAGCGGCCCAACACACAGAGCCACCTTTAACTGAGTGAAGCTGGCGAGGTCCGAATAATTAAGTACAAATCTCCTATGATATCCCGCCAGCCCCAGGAACTGTCTAACCTCCTTTTTGGTCTTGGGTCTTGGGCAGGCCGCAACTGCTGAGGTCTTATAAATTTGGGGATGCACCTGCCCATGACCCAAGTGGAAGCCCAGATATCTTACTTCCACCCGCCCAATTGCACACTTCTTCGGGTTGGCCGTGAGCCCCGCCCTTCTCAGTGACCTTCTCAGTGACCTTGCTGCTGCTGCTGCTGCCTTGCTGCTGCTGCCTCATTGTTTGTAGCTCTGTATAGCTGTGTTTGAATCTCTATTTGATATATTTTCTTTGTAATTTACACTGCTAAATATAACTTACTCATCACCATATAGTGTTTAATATAGCCTATCAATTTAAATTTGACATTACTAGCTTTTAATCTAAATCACTACCACACGTTAGCTTTTCGCTAGCCTGGTAGCTTTCCATCCCAGCATCCGGGTCTCCTGTTTTCTGAGTTCTTTAGACAACTGTGGTGAGTTGGATTATTAAAAAGACTCCATCAGACAACTGTGGTAAGTTTTGGATTCATCAACAAATACGGTAAGCCATGTCTTCTTCTCATGTCATTGTCACTTGCACTGCATGCTACATGCTTAGCATATCTATCTCCGTTGGCGAACAGGGCTTCACATGTGATAAATGTAAGGAATTAGTCAGGCTGGCGGAGAAGATTTCAGATTTAGAGACACGCATCCAAGCTTTATGTGAGAGTAGTGAGAATGTAACAGCTTTAGATACTGCTTTGGATGCGACTAGCTTAGTGAACACTCATTGTTTGGTTCCGGCTGAGCCCGCGCAGCAGGGCTGGGTGACGATGAGAAAGCATAGTCGCGGATCAAAACACCACTCTTCCGTTCCGATTAGAACATCAAACAGGTTCTCCCCACTCAGTGACGCACCCACTGAGGATCCTGTTGAAAGTGCCCTAGTTATTGGCGATTCTATTACACGGAATGTGAAAATAGAGACACCAGCCACCATAGTCACACGTTTACCGGGAGCCAGAGCGCCTGACATCAAAGCAAATTTAAAAGTGCTGGCTAAAGCTAATCGTAAATTCTCTAAGATTATTATTCACGTTGGCACTAATGATGTTCGACTTCGCCAGTCGGAGATCACCAAAATTAACATTAAAGAGGAGTGTAAACTCGCAAGTACGATGTCAAAAGCCGTATTTTTCTCTGGTCCTCTCCCTGCGAAAAGGAGTGATGAAATAGTTAGCAGATTATCATCACTCAATGGCTGGTTGTCTAAGTGGTGTCTGCAAAATAACATAGGTTTCATAGACAATTGGAAAAGTTTTTGGGGCAGACCTGACCTGTTGAAGATAGACGGCATTCATCCCTCCTGGGCTATCTATTAATCTATATGGTCGGCTGCGTACAACCACGCCTGGCTCAGTCTCAACGTGGTGTTGGATGAGGTCTGTCTGACCCGGTAGGGGCGAGAACACGTCAGCGAAATCTGCCTGTAATTGTTTGAGGTCTATGAGCTGGGAGGGTGAGAGGTGATCTCCCACCGGGACCAGAGCGTGAGATTGTGATTTTTGATCCGCCGCTGGTCCGAGATCAACCTCTCCACTCACTACCATCGCCAGCATCACAGCCTCTGCCTCAACCCATTTTTTTAATAAATTGAAGGTGGTATATCTGACGTGCCCCGTCCCTGTCGGACCGAATTACCTCATAGTTCAGATCCCCTGACCTCAAACGGTCCTTGCCACTTGGCGAGTAATTTGGAACTAGAGGTGGGGAGTAATAGAAGTACTTTCTCTCCCGGTGAAAATTGTCGTAATCTAGCCCCTTTGTTGTACAGCTGCCTCTGTTTGTCTTGAGCCTGTAACAAATTCTCCATTGAAAGCCGCCCCAGCGTGTGGCGTTTTGTTCTCAGGTCTAACACAATCTGAATTTCGTTTTTACTAGCGGATGGTCCGTCCTCCCAAGCTTCCCTAATGACATCCAAAACTCCTCGGGGTTGGCGGCCATAGAGAAGCTCGAAGGGGGAAAACCCTGTGGAGGCTTGGGGGACCTCGCAGACAGCGAACGAGAGGTTCTAGCCATTTGTCCCAATTTTTGGCGTCTTCGTGAACAAACTTACGAATCATGGTTTTCAACGTGCGATTAAATCTTTCTACCAGCCCGTCTGTTTGTGGGTGATAGACGCTGTTCCGAATAGATTTAATGCCCAATAATTTGTAAAGTTCGCGGATTGTCCGTTACATGAACGCCGTGCCTTGATCAGTGAGAATCTCTTTCGGGATTCCCACCCGGGAGATTAGGGAGAACAGTGCACTCGCAACACTTTTCATCGAAATGTTACGCAGTGGCACTGCCTCGGGATATCGCGTTGCATAATCCACTAGGACTAATGCAAAGCGATGTCCGCGGGCTGACCGCTCTAATGGCCCGATGAGGTCCATCCCAATTCTTTCGAAGGGGACCTGCATCAACGGGAGGGGGCACAATGGTGCTTTTGGTTGGCCCGGTGGGTTTACCAACTGACATTCACGACAAGACGCACACCACCGGCGTACATTCTCGTGAATGCCCGGCCAAAAGAATCGGGCCATGAGACGGTTTAGTGTCGCTGTTTGCCCTAAATGCCCGGCCATAGGCCATTGTGATGAGCCGCCTGGAAAAGCATTTCCCGATGGCTTTTAGGAATTAACAACTGGGTTGTAGTCTGTTTTGTCTGGGCATCTTGGGTCACCCAATACAACCTGTCCTTTAGCAGACTACAATAAGGAAAGGTGAGCGGTTGATCAGGACGGAGGGGATGGCCGTCGATGGCACAGACCTGATTGAACGCATTTTTGAGCGTTTCATCCTGGGACTGTTTCAGGGGAAAGTCATCGCGTTCCGAAAACACTGGCGTTTCCGGAGCGCTCGGCGTTTGTGTGTGGATGCCTCTTCCCCCAAGAGGCATCCACACATGCCGGGGGGCGGCGTGCGGCGCGTTGGGGATCTGGACCAGTGTCCCCACCTCCATCCCCGGACACTGATCTATACACTGTCCTGGGTCCCACATGTCTCGTAGGCAACGTTTCTCTGCTCGTCAGCTTCAGTTCATTTAATGCTCATTCACAGGCTCAGTGTCTTTTGGCAGTTGCAGTAGCAGCAGTCCCAGTCCTTGTCTCTCTCTCTTTCCTCTGTCTCTGCTGCCGTTTAAAATCCGTCTCTCCGTGCCAATTACTGCAATCAGACACAGGTGTTAGTCATTTGCACTTGACCTACGTTCTCCCTGCTCGGTCATGCTCCCTCTCTCCCGCTACAGACCTCACGGAACTACGCCCCCTCCGCCACAGTCATGTTCCGGGCTATGCAGGGGACATGAGGACTTTTCATACCCTGTCAACAGTCATGGTTGATGTTTATTATATTCAGATACCACAGTAGATTTCAGTAATTTAAATCCCCCAATCAGAGCATTTCTGTGAAAAGAACATGTATACTATCCGTTTTTTACCTAAATCTATCTCTCGCGTGGATGATCTGAAAACATCAATAAACAAGTAAGCTGCATTTTAGCAATCTCTATTTATGATGTTCTGCTTAAAGTGTCATTCAGTCGGTCTGTGTTTTGTCAGGACTCACAAGCCACTTCGCTGAACAACTGAACTGCTGTGAGCTACTGAATAAGCCAATCAGAGCAGAGCTCAACATTAATATTCAGGACTCTTCCAAATAAGGCAAAAACAGAACATTACATCCTAGGGACAATTTATACAGTTGTATCTGGACCATTTTTCCCTTAAATAAGCCACATACCCTCTATGTAGATATCAGAGAATATTTAAAATATTGTTTCAACTCATTCTAGTGTACCTTTAACCTAAAAATACAGTGTGCGCAGAAATGTCCTCACCGTTTACTCGTCTTTTACTCTCATGTCATCCGAGATGTATACGACTGTTTCTTCAGATAAACACAGAATAATAAATTCTCTCTGTTAATGAAAACTCATTTGGGTTTCTAAGAGTTAAAGCATCAAACAGCACATCAATAGATACAGTCCCTGACAAAAGTCTTGTCGCTTGTGTACAAATTGACCTAAAGTGCCGCTGAAATATATTTCTAATCAAGATTTTTTTTTCAAGAAATGGCTCATTTTAATCCCACCAGCTTTTGTGATAATGTTTCAGTGAAAAACTATCAGTCAAAAAGTATTCTAATATTCACAGCTTGGTAAAGCCCATTGAGTCGATTTTTGCAAAGACATAAGTGTTGTCACCTTGTCATATGAGCTTCAGCTGTGACTAATAATGGATCAATTAGGACTTAAGTGTGTATAAAAAGAACCCCAGTACACTAGACCTTCACATCAACTGCAACTAGACCTCTGCAAAAATGCCTAAGATTCACCTTGAGACTAAAGTTTTGATTATCGAGAGGCTGAAGACCAGATCCACTGCTGATGTGGCAGACACCTTCAATGTGTCTCAGCGTCAAGTACAGAGGATAAAAAAAAGATTTGAAGAGACTGAAGACGCTTTTTTGACAAGCCCACGTCAGGCAGACCCCGCAAGACAACTGCTCGAGAGGACCGTTTGTTGGCTCGAAAATCCAAGGCCAGCCCATTTTCCACTGCAGTAGAGCTCCACGAGACCTGGTCACCTGAAGTCCCTGTGTCAACCAGAACAGTTTGTCGGATTCTGTCTCAAAATGGCCTCCATGGTCGAATCAGTGCCCAGAAGCCAGCACTAAACAAAAGACAATTGAAAAACCGTGTGGCATTTGCCAAGGCCCACAGCCTACTAAAAGGATGGACGCAGGAAAATGGCAGAAGGTGGATTTTTCAGATGAATCTTCTGTTGAATTACACCACAGTCGTCGCAAATATTGCAGGAGACCTACTGGAGCCAGAATGGATCTGAGATTCACCCAGAAAACAGTGAAGTTTGGTGGCGGAAAAAATCATTTTCTGGGGTTACATCCAGTATGGGGGTGTGCGAGAGATCTGCAGGGTGCAAGGCAACATCAATAGTCTAAAATACCAAGAAATCGTAGCTACCTCCTATATTCCCAACCATAAAAGAGGCCGAATTCTGCAGCAGGTTGGAGCTCCATCGCATACTTCCATCTCCACATCAAAGTTCCTCAAGGCGAAGAAGATCAAGATGCTCCAGGATTGGCCAGCCCAGTCACCAGACATGAACATCATTGAGCATATGTGGGGTAGGATGAAAGAGGACGCATGGAAGACGAAAGCAAAGAATATTGATGAACTCTGGGAGGCACGCAAGACTGCTTTCTTAGCTATTCCTGATGACTTCATCAATAAATTGAACGAATCCTTGCCAAACCGCATGGATCCAGTCCTTCAAGCTCATGGACGTCATACAAGATATTCAATTTGGATCTCACAGCACCACAACTTAATTTGCTGACATATTTTTGTATTTGCAGTAAATTTGTTCAATTTCTGTATAGGCGACAAAACTTTTGTCTTGCCAAAATTTGACCTTTCTGTCTTGATTAAATGATAAATATTTTTTCTGTGAAAATTATTTATTTCAGTGCATTAAACATCATTTGGGAGGGTTTTAGCTTTTCATATGAGCTATTTCTAACACCAATGAATTAATTAAAATTCAGGTTAATATCAGTTATTTCTAGAAAATAGATAAGCGACAAGACTTTTGTCAGGGACTGTACAGTAATCCATAGGTCTTCTGAAGTTAAACAATTAGTGTCTGTAAGAAAAATAACAATATATATATATATATATATATATATATATATATATATATATATATATATATATATATATATATATATATATATATTTATTTATTTCTTTATTTTTTAACTGTAGACTATATCTCTTCCGACCAGCAGTCTTCTGATGTACATGCAAGGGTTGACTTCATGCTTGACGTAACTTAAAGCATGATGTGCGCGCACCGAAAAACTGGTCATGCGGATGTTGAATGGTGTCAGTTTTTATTTTTTTAATTTTTTTTATGCTCACAACAGTATACAAACAATAACATAATATATGATAATAGCAATTAGAAACAAACAAGACTAAAAGACAAGAGACGTGCCAGTTCTCACGTGTTTCAGATGAAATGCGCATGAGAACGTCATTAAAGCCTGAAGTGTCTCGTGCACGCGCTGGTAACAGCTGATCGGATACGAAGATTAGTAAATTATGAGAGCATTTCTTGGTAAAGTACTTTTTCTTTTAATAAATAATAATACAAAATTAAAATACATGGGATTTCTCTTAAGATCCATCAATGGAAATAATCAAAAAGAAGAAGAGGAACAAGAAAATAAAAGAAAGAGAAAGGGACAAAACATGCCTCTTTCTGTCAGGACATTATCATTTGAAATGACAATTTTATTTTAAAAAATGTGTCAAATCTGTTTTGTATTTTTTTTTGTACTTACCCTGAAACTACATGAAACAAGTATAAATAAGTATAAATAATGTTAGTTCCCTTTCGAAAAGGAACTCGCGCTGCGTCAGCTGACGCTACGGGGAACGCCTTCAGCGTGACAGGTGTCTGAAATCGCAATCAAATCACAATCCTACTGACCGTCGGCAGCTGGTGATGTCATCACCGTGCGACCAGGAAGTATAAAAAGGCACTGTGCCAACATGACAACATCCTTTCGTCTTCAGGGACTGTTTTGTCTGGTTCGCTAGAAAGTCTTTCTAAAGTGAAATGAAGAGCAGGCGGACGGAGGAGGAGTCGGATGGAGACTCCTCCTCTTCGTCAGCCCGTGCTTTTCCAGTCGATCAGAGGATGGCTGTGGATGAGGAGAAAAATGAGGCTGAGGCCAAATCCTCCCAGCCATCCTGCCCCGTGTATGGGGAGCTGCTGGATGTGATGGCCATAGCCGCCCAGCTCCCGGGAGCTTTCCATTCCTCCCCGACCTTCATGAGCACGTCGTGGGGGCATGGAAGAAACCCTACTCGGCGCGAATCCATCGACATCAGCGTTTTAATTTTGCTGATGTCGGGGGATTGGCCGAGGCAGGGTATGTGTCGATGCCGCCCATCGACGATACGTTCGCGAACTGTCTCGCGTCCGGGTGGCCATCGACACTAAGAGCTCCAGCCCTGCCATCGAAACCATTAAAGACGACTTCACGTCTTAATGGCAGGGCATACACATCGGCGGGTCAGGCGGCGGCGGCCTTGCACACAATGGCTGTGTTGCAGGCTTATCAAGCTGGCCTGCTGAGGGACCTCGATCAGGGGGAGGGCCTACCCCCTGATGCTATGGCTGAGTGGCGCACCACGGATCTCTCTCTCCGGGCGGCCAAACACATAGCAGTCGCCATCGGGCGGTCGATGGCGGCTATGGTCGCCACAGAGAGGCATCGGTGGCTAAACTTGGTGGACATCGGGGTGAAAGAAAAGGCTTTTCTCCTCAATGCCCCGGTCTCGCCCTCTGAGCTTTTCGGCACCTCCGTCGAGGCGGTGGTGGGAAGGTTCAGAGAGGCGAGGGCGCGCTCAGCGGCGTATAGAGCGTTTATTCCGCTGAGGTCTGGGGTGGCGCCCAGGCAGGAGGGTGTCCCTGGCCCATCAAAAAAAAAAAAAAAAATGGGCCAACGCAGTAGCGTGGCCTCTCGTGCGCCCCCTCCGTGGAGGAGTAGGACGTGGAAGAGGGGGACACCCGCAACAGGAGGAGGGAAATCGGGGTGAAGAACCGCTTCCAGTGCCGGAAGCGAGGTGATGAGTCTCTGCCCCCAAGGGCGCGGAAGTGATGTTGTGTCCCCTCCTTTGTTTTTCTGTTGTTTTTCTTTTTTTCTCCCCGGGCGCGCTTTACACCAGGCCGCGCGGGCTGATGATGAGCGAAGGTGAGACTCTGACGAAGGCCTGCCAGGCCGGTGTGTGCTCTGCCCGCACGCAGTGCATCGACTCTGGGAATAGCGGGATTTCGCGGCCGCCTCCTCGGCCTTATTTGAGAATAAAGCGCCCCACCCTCAGGTTAGTGCGCTGAAGCATGCTTGTTTCATGAAGCGATGAGGCACTGAAGACAGCGGGTGAGTCCCCTTTTAGGGCAAACATTCTTCTTTTCAATGCCGTATGTTTGGACTCTATGCTTCCCTGAGGGATATTTTGTCTACAAAAGATGAAGAAAAGTGTAACAGTTGGAGAAGTGGGCCTGTAGTTCCCCGGTAAAGGTGGCTAGAACGATGTTTGTATAAACACAGTGTGTTTATGTAGGCTGTATGTTTGCTAGTGTAGCAACAGTTGTTTATAAGGCTGTTTTCTCTTCTGGATATGTGTAATGTGAGCAGTAGAGGCCACCGCACATGCCGTGGGCATGTAGTGGCGACATAAACTGATGTATGTTCTCCTGGCAAACTTTTTTTTTTTGTACTGTACCTCTGGGTAGCGTTGGCACCTCTGCTAGTGAAATATCTAGATGAGTATGTGAGGTCAGGCTAGCGCATGAACTACAGTAAGGTCTGTCCCAGTCCTTTTTAGGGCCGTTGTTTGTGGAATTATCAGGCCGATGCTAGTGCATCAGGTTGGCCTAGGCTGTTGATGGGATGACGGTGGCGTCTCGCGGTGGCATATCGCCCTGGCAGTTGCCCCGGGCTCCTGTCGGTATCCCCGCAGGAGCTTTGTATCCCTACCCGGCCTCCCCGTAGTAGGGTCGTCCGGCCAATGCCCACCCCCCTTCTGCATTTGGGGGTTGTTATTAATGCAAAAAGGTGTATAGCAGAATGAATCGCGACTCAGCCAGTGGTCGTGGGGACGGGGTAGGCGTCTCTTCGCAGTGCACAGTCAGACTGGTTTTGCTAGCCCCACCCCCCAGAGCTAGTGCAGCCGCCACTTCTGGGCGCCCCCCCGGCTTGGTTCAGGAAATGGCCGGTTGTGTGTGTTCAATATCTTTCACTTTCTGCTCTGTGTCTTCTGCTTCATCTTTTAGGCTCGGGTCGAGCTGTACTTCGCAAACATCTGAAAGCATCGGTTGGTAGGATGCTCCCCTGGAGTCGAAACACTGTCACGGCTGATGCCCTTGCGCGGACGGCGGACCGCTGGACGACCAGTCGGCCGCCCTGGAGGCAGGTGGCGTAAGTTGTACTCCCCTCGCTTTAGAGGGTTCAAGGCGTTTTATGCTGAGTGCACTGCTGTGGGCATTGTGTTTTAGGTGCACGCTGGTAGGCGCTGCCTGAGAGACTGCGCCGTCGCAGAAGGCTGCTATGGGCCGCTGGGGCGGACCGACTATAGAAGGCTGGCTGGCGGGAGACGCCAGCCGAGGCAGTCCGGGCAGTTAACTCTGGGTCAGGTGGTAGGCCTCAGTAGGCCTCCCTGCGGGTGAGTTCATCGTGGCCCATGTGAGCGGGGAGGGTTCTCCCCAATGATGTCGGCTGCAGCAGAAACCTCGTCATAAGTAGGCCCCTAACGGCCTCCCTGGGGATGAGTCCCCAGGTAGTGACTGGATACCCAGTCCTCATCAGCCAGAAGACAGCCACTGTCAGCCCGACTTTAAGGGCTCGCTGAGTTTCAGCACGCCTCACATGGCGTCCCCTGAGGGGGTGACCTAGGGTTCAGACCATTGGTTGACAGGATCTAGGCCGCTTTAGGCCTCCTGTAGGATGAGCCCCGGTTCCCAGGTCTTGCAACAGTGTGCGTGGGTGTTAGCCAGGCGGCTAGCATGGTCTGCTATCAGGGACGGGCCGCTTCAGGCCGTCCTATGGTCGTTTCCCGGCCCTGCGGGGTTTCCGGTGGGATTTGCCATCGGATAAGCACCGTCTGTCACCAATCTAATAGGGAACTGCCATTCGGCAATAGGCCTCTCCAGGCCGCCCTAAAAGGACCGGACTGTACGTGGCATCAAACAGGCCTCCCTGGAGGCGAGCCTCGGGAACACAACAGCTCCCGACAGTTTGCACGTTGGCTGGCAGGAAGTAGGCCGCTCTAGGCCGCCTGAGGGTGAGCCCCCGAGCTGGGACGCTCGGTAGGCCAGTGTATTATGCTGTCAGGCCTTTTTGGGCCTTTTTGGGGAGGGATTCCCGGACCAGGTCTCGGTGACAAGCTAGCTATTAACATGGGTGGCTTCTGGCGTTATAGCCTCATGAGCCCCCTGAGGAACCAGGAGAGCCACCTGCCTGCAGGCCGCCTGAGGGTGAGCCCCAAACTGGGACGCTCACTAGGCCAGTGTATTATGCTGTCAGGCCTTTTTGGACCTTTTTGGGAAAGGATTCCCGGACCAAAGGTCTCGGTGACAAGCTAGCCATTAGCATGGGTGGCTTCTGGCGATATAGCCTCATGAGCCTCCTGAGGAACCAGTAAAGCCACCTTCCTGCGGCTCTTAACAGATAACAGCTAATAGCGAACACTAACGGTGCCGGGTGGAGGCTCCTCATTGCCTCCCTGGAGGGGAAACGGTTCCCTGGAGCGGGAACGTATAACTAGCTTTGGGCTGACAGCTAGCGGCTGCCCGCCGGTGGGTCCCGGCCTGGGCCGGTATAACTCAAGGGCGGGCTCATGCCCTAGCACAATGAGACTCCGTTTCTGCTGCGCAGTTCCTTCAGGACAGGGACTGGCTAGCCTACAGCATGGGTTACCTACCAAGCTGGCTTAAGAGCTCCCCTCATTGAGGGTCGTCTGCGAGCTTACGGCCGCTTGAGTCTGATCAGACGGGCAGGCCCCCCTCGGGGCCTCCCGGGTAGATCAGTCCATAGGCCTTTTTTAGGCCTCCTGAGCACCCCTGTAATAAATGTGCTCAGTAGATCCTAGGATCGAGCAGAAGAGACTCTCCCTCGATGGCAAGGGTAAGAAGCACTAAGCTGAGTACTGCTCTCCAGGATTCCCGTCTCCGAGTTCCGGTCTGAGGAGGACATTGCCACTTTGCAGTCCCTCAGTCTGGATGCTCATAAGTAGAGCGATGTCCGGAGGCTCTGTTTTGACAGACAGGGTTGGCCAAGCTGGGGTGTCCCACAGAAGTGATGCCAGGTGAGGCCTCCCTAGTGGCATTCGGTGAAGGTTTTTCCCGAATTAGTGACGGCTGGTGGCGCCCTCAGGTCCCCTAGCCACATTCCCTTAAGGGACTCCTTCCTTCGAAAGTAGTAGGTCCCAGGCCCTCGAGCAAGCCGAGAGTAGGAAACCTCAGTTAAAACTTGTTTAGGTTCTCTCTTGGGCATATAGCTTGGGCTATGACCGTAGGGAATGATGTCACTGGCAGCCTGTGTGGCTAGAGGGGGAGTGGTTCAGACTTTCCGCAAACACTCGTCCAGGCAGTTCTCACTGCCAGTAAGGGGCGTGCACTCCCCTCAGCATGGCGGCGTGGGTATATCGTTCCCCGTAGCGTCAGCTGACGCAGCGCGAGTTCCCTTTCGAAAGGGAACGTCCCCGGTTACGTATGTAACCTTAGTTCCCTGAGAACAGGGAACGAGACGCTGCGTCACATGGCCATGCTTCAAGGTGTGCCTGCCCACAGTCCCTTCAGACGAAGCGGATGTTGTCATGTTGGCACGGTGCCTTTTTATACTTCCTGGTCGCACAGTGATGACATCACCAGCTGCCGACGGTCAGTAGGATTGTGATTTGATAGCGATTTCAGACACCTGTCACGCTGAAGGCGTTCCCCGTAGCGTCAGCTGACGCAGCGTCTCGTTCCCTGTTCTCAGGGAACTAAGGTTACATACGTAACCGGGGACGTTTTCCTGATGGTTACCCCTTTATTCCCCAAATATTACTGTAACGAAGTTCGTAGATGGGAAGGAAGCAGGCGGGAACCGGCGAACGTTTCACAACTTTAATTCTAAATAAATAAACAAAACGAAAGTAAAACCGCAGGCAGCCCCTCACGGACGACTGCCCGCAAATACCCACAGAATAAAACGGGGGCAGCCCCTCACGGACGACTGCCCACACTAACATAATAAAGCGTAAACAAAACATAACATAAATCCAGGTCTGGTCCTCTTTAGTCTTCCGCTGCCCTTGCTCCTTTTATGCTCCCGTCACATGGCCGCGAGACGAGACCGGTGTGTCATGCAGCTGGCACTCATTAACACTCATCACCGGCCCACTCTCGCGGTCCCTCGACCCACTGCTTGTCCAACCACATACCCCCATCGCCCCTCGCAGGCCGGGGGGCACTCCCGAGACTGCGCTCTACCCAACAGAATAAAATACCCACAGAATAAAACGTGGGCAGCCCCTCACGGACGACTGCCCACACAAATATAATAAAACTTAAATAAAACTCAACATAAAATCCAGGCCTGGTCCTCTCTCGTCTTCCGCTTCCCTTGTTCCTCCTTTTATGCTCCCGTCACATGGCCGCGAGAAGAGACCAGTGTGTCATGCAGCTGGCACTCATTAACACTCATCACCGGCCCGCTCTCGTGGTCCCTCGCCCCGCTGCTTGTCCCACCACAATTACATTTTGTTCCCTTATACCTACAAGTACTTACAGTATAAATAATTTGTTAATTTTCCCGACAGTTACCCCTTCATTCACCAAATATTACATTTTGTTCCCTTAAACCTACAAGTACTTACTTTATAGTTAAACTATGATTACTGAAAGTTATGCTGTAAATGAACTTTTATTATGCAGTACTTTCCATATAAATAAAGGAGGATGGCCCTCCTTTGAAATGTGCAATTTGGGAAAGGGCATTAGTCTCGTCTTGTGGTCCTTCCCAATCCCATCTCCCTCTCACTCCCTCTTACTTTGCTTCCTTTCAATTCTTTTTACGGTCCTGTCCCAATAAATAGGCAAAAATGTGTTAGTTTTATGCAGCTTTAACCACTGCAGGAAAGTGCAGGCTTATCCATTGCTGAACTACACATATCTAAATTCAGTGCATATACTTTGGAAGATATAAATGTGATTTAAAAGCTTATTTGTGTACTCTTCTTCTAAAATGTGCATGAATGGAACCCTTCACATTTTCAATCTTTTTTATTTATTTATTTTGAATTATTGTTTTACAACTTATTAAGGTATAATTTTTATTTTAATATAATACTTGACATTTCAGAGACAAACTATAAACAACTCAATAATCACACCTCATTTAATAATCAGTTACATCATGTGTTTTGTTCATTTCCTTTGTTGTTAAGAACAGTTTTACCCCCTTGATATTTATGACACTAATATGGTATATCTTCCAGCTGTGGTTTAATTAATAGGTTTATTGTTATTATTGTTTTTCCATGTTTGTGGAGATGCCAAAAATGTCCTCTCTGGTGAGTACATGCAACAGAAGAATTTGCGTCAGACTGATTTTTAGGTTGAAACATGTTTTGTGTCACAGGATTGTTGTTTCTGTTTCTGTAAATGCACACCCATGATCCACACAAACAAACACACTTTCTTTCAAATAATAATAATAATAATAATAATAAAACACTACACTATTTATATAGACATGTTGTTTTATTTCTCAATAGAGTATTTCTCCATTATATGCTGCTTTGTATTTTCTTCAGTCTTCAGCAGAACAATATAATATTTAAGCGCAAATATGCAAAATAGTAGGGGTGTGCATTGGCACTTCCTTCACGATTCGATTACGATTCACCAGGTAACGATTCGATTCGATTCGATTCTACGATGCATTGTGATGCATCAAAATTCTACTGCACACAAAGCAAATTTTTCATCAGTCATGAGGCAATACAAGCAGATATTAAACAACAGATTGTATTGGCTGCTATGTGTCTCCTGTATCTTTGACATAAAAGTTATTAAATAAAATAAAATGTAATTAAATAAAATTAAATAAAATGCAATTAGCCCTAAAATGCATGACTGTTTCACCAAACATTCTTACATATTCAGGTCGTTAGCGACCCAGATCTATATTTAACATGGATAGACCTCTACCTGTCGTGATAATATATAAAACTCCTGATTTTAGAGTAGCAGCTACAGAAGAATAAAATAAAACCCTATTTCGTTACCTTTTGGAGCTTGGAAGGATTCAGTTTGAGCAGATGTTTAATACCATCATCATATGACCTCGTCAGCTCGTTTACCATATTCAGCATCTGCTCATATTCGCGATCTCCAGCATATTCTCAAAACTCATTTTCAATGTCTTCAAAATCAATATTTTGATCACTGACAGCTTCTTGACCACATCCATCATCAAGAGACAGTGACACTAACATATGATTGTGTTTAGTACTTGCTTTCTGCGGTAAATCACTGAGCCATTTCAAGTTTTGCAGATTATTGTTTCGTTTTCTGTCAGAGGTAACTATGAGTGAAACGTCACTTCATCATTGCGTATCAGACATTGCCACCTTGTGGAATAAAGGTGAATTGCGGCGTTTTTCGTCATTATAGATTCATTGATTATTGTGCAAAAAAAATATACGTACAATCCTACACACCTCGGGTCGTTAGCGCGTTTTTAATAACCCGTCTATCGCGGTCATCTCCCTCCGCCTCAGCCATCTTCCTTGTTGTTGTTGTTATTCTCTCGGAACCGGAAGTATTTGAAACTTCACAACTTTATCGTCCGCCAGAAAATAAACAGTGACATAATCGATTATGGCACTTTGCCGCATCGATGCTGAATCGTTCATGCCCCGCATCGCGATGCATCGCCGAATCGATTGTTGTTGACACCCCTACAAAATAGTAAACCAAAGCTTGAGAATTAAATAGCAAATATCTCCAGAGTTACTATGCATTTTCCAGAGAAATGAAATAAGCTGGAATAAATATGATCCAAACAATAAGCAATAAGAATAAAATATAAGCATACTGAATGTGATAAATTTGGCTTGATGAAGTGTAGTGGTGGTGTGACAGCCAGTAGGACAGTATTACTCAGAACAGCCCAGAAAATGTTGTGCAACCCAGACAAGGGTTTTTTGTTTGGAAATGGAAGATATATTGTTAGCCAAAGCACTCAGATAAGGACTTAAAAGACTTAATCATGATAGGACTTATAACTGAAAAGGCAAGAACACAGCCATTGTTGTGCTTGACATTTTTTATGACATAACTTCCAGGAAGTTTAGCTTTGAAGGCTGTTGATGCCACTGTTTTTTTCATCAGAACACAGAAAACAGAAGACAAAAGTGATCCCAAACACTTTGGGACAAACCAATGAAAGGATGATACAAGATTCAATACAGGTAACATTATACAATACAGATTGTTTCAAAGTAGCTTACAAGGATAAACAGGGAAATAATGATGTCAATGTCCAAGCTCAGATCAGTTTTTATCCAATAGTGTCAGTCAATGATATTACTGAATAGTATGTAAGTATGACTGAGCAACTGAGCAATCCAAAGGCAAATGTGGATTGGAACCCAAAATCCACTAAGTGGAGAAGAAAAATGAAGAAGAAAAAAAATATTTGGGAGAAACCATCTCAGTCATTGAGAGTCAATTCTCTCAATGACTGAGATTCTCTCAATGACTGAGATGTAAGACCAAGAGGAAGCTCAGATCTGAGTTGTTGGCTCTTACATTGGGGTATCCTTCTTGCTGTATAACAAGATGGCCACCAGCACAGATAATCCTTCTTTAAACAGTTATAAAAATACTAGCACTATACCCATAACTTCTATGAATGACAGAAACTTTAATAGCCATACATTTTCTAAGCATTAGAGTAGTAATCTCCTGAACACTGATTGCAGTTAACTGTACAATTATTATTGGGAAATGGATAAGATATTGTTAGCCAAAAAACATAACATTACTTTCTGGAAGTGTTGTCCTGATGGCCATTAACACCACTTTTGTTTCCCCCAGAACACAAGAGATACAGAGGACCAAAATTATATGATAATATCGTCTTGGATACATATGTAACCCTCATTCCCTGAAGGCGGAAATGGAGATGTATGTCGGAACTTACCAACGAATTAGGATCTAGAGACCAATCTACTTAGAGAGATTAAAAACGAGCCAATGGACATTGCCATGCAGTACATAACCGAGATGTTCCCTTTTAGTCGTTCAGGTTAGATGTCAGAACTGACGAAGAACTGGGATCCCTACCAACACACCCAGGATTCTGGTCCTTCCAGTGCCCTGCCTGAGCTCAATGGACCATTCCCATGTTGGAGTGGCAGTCAGGGCTCCTGGCAGAGAGGGTCAGTCACTGCTGTTCCTGCAAGACCCTCTCAGAATGACTATTGGATAACGCTGGGAAAGCGAGCCCGTCTCAGGGAGATGGTATGCTGTGGAGCCATGACCTTCAGTAAAAGGAGAGGTGGCAAATACACATAAGGACTACCATATTGGGTAGTACTACCTATGGCAGTCTCTGGGGTGGATCCAACATGGTCCCAGGAAGGAAAGAACACCACCAGAGATGAAGGAAAAGACACGGTGCTAGCCGAGTAGGGTACTGAGTACCGTGGAGAATACGCATATGGGATTGCCATTAGGGAAGCACTGCATATGGAACCCAGCCTACACACACGTTCCACAAGCACACTGGTGCAGGCCTAGCATAGGATAGCCGCAACGTCTGACACCGAAGGGGTAACAGAAGTGCTCACAGGGTTAGCTGTTTCCAGGGAACACAACTGGAGAAGAATAGATGTACGTATCCGGCCCAGAGGGCGGGGAGACTTTGCAAGCCGACACTAGAATGGGCACTTAGCACTACTGGCCACTGGGGGAAAGGATGCGTGAAGATACGGGCTCTACATGGAGGCTATAAAATCTAGCGAACGTGTTGGGTGTCGCCCAGCTCACAGCTCTACATATGTCTGTCAGCAAGACACCTTGAGCCAGCGCCTAGGAAGAAGCTAGACTCCTTGTGGAGTGCGCTCGCAACCTGAACAGGCAAGGCACGTCTTGGGACTGGTAAGCCAAGACGATAGCATCCACTATTTAGTGGGCTTACCATCTGCTTGTAGCCTTTCCCTTGTCTGCCTTTGCAACAGACAAAGAGCTGCTCTGAGGTTCTAAAGCTCTAAGTCCGGTCAACGTAAGTGCAAAGAGTGCACACAGACATAACAAAGCCAGGGCTGGGTCTGCCTCCTCTGAAGGCAGCGCTTCCAGGTTCACCACCTGGTCCCCAGAAGAGAATGGTGGGAACCTTGGGCACGTATCCAGGCTGGGGTCTCTGGACAACGTGAGAATTGGCCAGCCTGAATTCTAGACACGATTTGATGACGTAAAGTGCGTGCAGGTCCCCTACCCTCTTGATTGAGGCCAGTGCAGAAGGCTCAAAGGGAGGGCACTGAAGTGCACCAGGGCTAAGTCACAAGAGGGTACCGAGGTTGGACGAGGAGGATTTAGTCTCCTTGCACCTCTGAGGACCCTGAGGATTAAGTCATGCTTCTCTAAGGACTTACACTATTGTTCAAAATAATAGCAGTACAATGTGACTAACCAGAATAATCAAGGTTTTTCGTATATTTTTTTATTGCTACATGGCAAACAAGTTACCAGTAGCTTCAGTAGATTCTCAGAAAACAAATGAGACCCAGCATTCATGATATGCACGCTCTTAAGGCTGTGCAATTGGGCAATTAGTTGAATTAGTTGAAAGGGTGTGTTTAAAAAAAATAGCAGTGTGGCATTCAATCACTGAGGTCATCAATTTTGTGAAGAAACAGGTGTGAATCAGGTGGCCCCTATTTAAGGATGAAGCCAACACTTGTTGAACATGCATTTGAAAGCTGAGGAAAATGGGTCGTTCAAGACATTGTTCAGAAGAACAGCGTACTTTGATTAAAAAGTTGATTAGAGAGGGGAAAACCTATAAAGAGGTGCAAAAAATGATAGGCTGTTCAGCTAAAATGATCTCCAATGCCTTAAAATGGAGAGCAAAACCAGAGAGACGTGGAAGAAAACGGAAGACAACCATCAAAATGGATAGAAGAATAACCAGAATGGCAAAGGCTCAGCCAATGATCACCTCCAGGATGATCAAAGACAGTCTGGAGTTACCTGTAAGTACTGTGACAGTTAGAAGACGTCTGTGTGAAGCTAATCTATTTTCAAGAATCCCCCGCAAAGTCCCTCTGTTAAAAAAAGGCATGTGCAGAAGAGGTTACAATTTGCCAAAGAACACATCAACTGGCCTAAAGAGAAATGGAGGAACATTTTGTGGGCTGATGAGAGTAAAATTGTTCTTTTTGGGTCCAAGGGCCACAGGCAGTTTGTGAGATGACCCCCAAACTCTGAATTCAAGCCACAGTACACAGTGAAGACAGTGAAGCATGGAGGTGCATGCATCATGATATGGGCATGTTTCTCCTACTATGGTGTTGGGCCTATTTATCGCATACCAGGGATCATGGATCAGTTTGCATATGTTAAAATACTTGAAGAGGTCATGTTGCCCTATGCTGAAGAGGTTGACACAAGTTGGTTGACTCCATGCCACACAGATGTCAAGCAGTTTTAAAAAACTGTGGTCATACAACTAAATATTAGTTTAGTGATTCACAGGATTGCTAAATCCCAGAAAAAAAAAGTTTGTACAAAATAGTTTTGAGTTGAGTTGTACAGTAGACACTGCTATTTTTTTGAACACACCCCTTTCAACTAATTGCCCAACTGCACAGCCTTAAGAGCGTGCATATCATGAATGCTGGGTCTTGTTTGTTTTCTGACAATCTACTGAACCTACTGGTAACTTGTTTGCCACGTAGCAATAAAAAAATATACTAAAAACCTTGATTATTCTGGTTAGTCACATTGTACTGCTATTATTTTGAACAATACTGTACCTTCTACTGCATCATGATACACCGCTATTGCCACGACATACACTTGAGGGTGGAGGGAGACAGCCTTTACTCCAGCCCATCTTGCAGAAAGAAAATCAAAACTTTAATCGAACACCTTTGGGGGTCTTCCCGGCGGGAAGAACACCACTCAGCGAACAGGTTCCACTTCAGAGCACTGAGTAGCCTCATGGGGGGCTATAGCCGAAGTGATGGTGTCTATTACAGCCTGCACCAGGCCACCTAGAACCTCTGTTTCCAATCCAGGGACCAGACATGGAGTTTCCAAAGGTCTGGAAGCAGGTGCCATAGAGTTCCCCGCCCCTGAGAAAGCAAGTCCTTCGTCAGGGGGATCGGCCAGGGAGGGGATGTTGCAAGGCGCAACTAACAAGACCTTTTACTCTTCCTCCCTGACCTTGAACAGTGTCTGTGCAAGAATGCTGACTGGGGAAACACATACTTGCATAGGTCCCAGGGCCAGCAGTGTGCCAGTACATCTATACCGAGGGTGCCCCCAATCAGGAAATAGCACAAGTGGCAATGGGTCGAGTCCGGATGTATCGACTGATGAGAGAGCTTGTTGGCTGTCTGGTTGACCTCAGACACTCCTGACTCTATAGAAGGAGATGGCAGGCAAAGCTGGAACATGCAACCGGAGCGTAGACCACCCTGATGGTTGATGTACACAATGGCTGCAGTGCTGTCCGTACAGACCAGTATGTGCTTGCCCTGTAGTGGATTTTTGAGGCAATCCAGGGCGAAATGTACTTTCAGTAACTCTAGGCAACTGACATGCCAAAGCAGTTGAGGCCCCGTCCACAGACCCGAAACTGCGTACCCATTGTACATGGCCCCCAAGCCCATGGAGAAGACCACAGCATGCCTCAACACCTGTTCTAAGGACACTCCCACCTGGAGAAACGAAGGGTCTGTCTCCAGGTCGTAGGTTTGGCAACAGTAAGGAGTAACTGAGACCCGGTACTTGCCACTCTGCCACACGTTACCGCGGCTGCATATGCCCCAGGAGCCTCTAAAAAAATCAGTGGGATCGATGTCCTACCTCTGAACATATTTAAGCAGTTCAACACTGACTGGACTCGTTCCTCTGTGAGGCGCGCAGTCCGTTTAATGGAATCCAGCTCTATACCGAGATAAGAGATCCTCTGAGTGGGACAGAGTATGCTCTTCTCTCGGTTGACCCGAAGGCCCAACAGACTGAGGTGACGGAGCACCAGGTCCTTGTGTTTGCACAACCCCTCCCGAGACTGGGCCAATGTAAGCTGTTGTGATAGTTGGGAATTCAAATGCAGCTGCGTTCTTGGAGCGGAACAATGGCTACCTCCATGACTTTCGTGAAGACACGAGATGACAAGGACAGCCCAAAGAGCAGGACTTTCTACTAATATGTCCTCCTCTCGAACGCTCGGTCTGTGTCGAGAAAAAAGGGAGACATGAAAGCATGCATCCTTCAGGTCAATCACTGCAAACCAATCTCAGGGAAGGAACAATTTCGAAAATGTGTTTCTGTGTTAACATTTTGAACGGGAGCTTGTGCAGGGCCTGATTCATAATGTGCAGGTCCAAGACTAGCTTTAACCCACCACCTTTCTTGGGTACAATGAAGTAGGGGCTTTAGAACCACGACATCATATCGGCTGGCGGATCTGGCTGGAGGAACGCGTCCTTCACCAGCAGGTCATCAATCAAACCGCAAGACATGGGCATCACTGCTCCACACGGTGGCACAGAGGCTGCCCCTGATCTTGGGAGGCTGGTGAGTGAACTTAATCTCATAGTCGAGTCTGGTGGTACGGATGAGCTAGTGAGACTGAGCCAAGCCCCTGGAGACCAAACAAGTGGGACCAACGCTTGCTTGGTACCCACCCATACCCACAGATGTACCCACAGACATACCCACAGACATACCCGGGGTGGGGCAGTGAGGCAGAGTTCTCTGGCCCGACTCAGGAGGCCCGGGGGCGGCCCGGAGTGTTGCCTGAGCATTCCTGGTTTGGGCAGAGTGTGGGTGAGAAGGCCTGGTGGCATCCTCGGTGCCCACTCTGATGCCCGCTGCCTGGAGGCAGGGAGGTGGAACACTCAGACCCGACTAGGGAGGCCCAGAGGCAGCCCGGGGTGTTGTCTGAGTATTCCAGGGCAAGGCAGAGTGTGGGTGAGAAGGCTTGGTTGCATCCTCAGTGCCCACACTGCTGCCCCCTGAAGAGGGGAGGAAAAGAAGTGGCAAGGCCCAGGGGCATCACGCACGACCAATCTGACACTCTTAGGGCCCAGGGAAGGAGGAAATTGCTCTTCTATTTAGAATGTGGCTACCACTGGACTCCAGAAAGCCAGTGGCAGGACCAAAACCGAAATATCGGGGAAATATGCGCTTTCCGAAACTAGATCGGGGAATAGGCAAAGGCACTCCACCCTGTTTGAGGTTTCATAGTCTCGATCGCACTTCTAGAGTGCCAAGTGATGCGCTGGGTGGTGCCCTTGGTCGCTGTGACAACCCCCACTGTCAGCCAGCACTGGACGGCACACGGTGCACTGGACGCTCAAGCCCTAATGCGAAAGGTGAGACAAATAATGTGTCGACGTGACCACGTTCTCCTGAGAGAGCATGGACCACCCATGAAAGCTATCTCACATGTTTACATGTGAGAGAGATTGTGGCCGTCAAATAAGGACAGGAAACAACCGTACACAGAAATACACAGTTTGGATGACATCTTGAAATAGATGCAGAGTCAAATTGTGTTGTTCTTTTAGAAGGAAATTCTCTTTTAGAAGTTTAGAGTATTAGTAGACTGGTTAGTATAATATTTTGATATTGTACTTGCAAAGAAACTTATTGTCAATAGTAGACTGTCTGTTTGTGGACCATCACATCTCCCTCTCACTCCCCCTTACTTTGCTTCCTGTCAATTCTTTTTACTGTCCTGTCCAAATAAAAACTGTCCAGTTAGTTTTTATGCAGCCTTAATCACTGCAGGAAACTGCTGGCCTATCTGTATCTGAACTACACATCTAAATTCAAGATAGTGTATATACTTTGGAAGACATACATGTGATTTAAAAAAACTTTTTTGTGTACTTTTCATCTTCTAACATATTCCTTAATGGAACCCTTTCTTTCTTTCTTTCTTTCTTTCTTTCTTTCTTTCTTTCTTTCTTTCTTTCTTTCTTATAGTTTTACACCTTATTCAGGCATCAGTTTTATTTTAACATAATACTTCATTTCAGAGACCAACATAGACAACTAAATAATCACACCTCATTTAATAGTCAGTTACATCATGTGTTTTGTTCATTTAATTTGTTGTTGAGAATAGTTTAACCCCCTTGATAGTCATGACAGTAATGTTGTATATCTTCCAGCTGTGCTTTACTTAATGGGTTTATTATTATTGTCTTTCCATGTTTGTGGAGATACCAAAAATGTCTTCTCAGGTGAGTACATTCAACAGAAGCATTTCATCATCCAGGTTGAAACATGTTCTGTGTCACAGACCTGCGGCTTGTTGTTTCTGCTTCTGTCAATGCACTCCCTATGGTCTGCAGAAACAAACACACTTTCTTGCAAATAATAATAAACATCACAATATTAATATAGATGTTTTATTTGTTCGATAGGTAATATATGTTTTCACATTATATGTTGCTATGTATTTTCTTCAGGTTTAAAGAAAGTTTATGTAAGATTGTGGCCAAAACTGGTACTGCAATCACTTTTAAATTACTGTAGAGTGGTGTAATTTTGTGCAACCCAGACTGCACTTAAAAATAAACCTTTTCGGTAACACTTTACATTAAGGTTCCATTTATAAAAGGTTTATAAAGGTGTTTGTTAATGACTAATAACTCATTTACAAATGGATTATAAATCATTGATACGCAGTTATGACTACATGAATAAAAGGGCAACTTTAACTCAATGCCTGCCAAATAGTGTTGTTTTTAACTAACATGTTATAAATGCTTAAAAAAGCAATATTCCTGATTTTTTTAAATGCAGCAAAATAGACTTTCATAGTGAGACTGAAGGGTGTTGTGTGTGGTTCTCTCATTAATATCTCATGACTACCACTTTTTAATATTATTTAATATTACAGAATTTATATCTCATGACTGCCACTTTTTAATATTCCCTTACACTTTTTCTAATATTACAGAATTTATATCTCATGACTGCCTTTTTTAAAATGTTCCTTAACCCTCTAGTCGCCACAGTCGAGTTTACACGACAAGATGCGCCACTGAATAAAAAAAGAAAAGAAATGGGTCTTCTATTCACGGACCCTGATCCTGAAGGGAAATATGAGATGATGCTGATTCTGAAAGTGAAACTAACCCTAACGTTACACTTAGCACAAACGATGGATCATTTGCCCAATGTAGATGGTCCTTTGCCCAATGTCAGTGGTGGGAACAATGTTTCCTGGGGTCGGAGTGTTCATATTGAAGTTAGATGGTGTGTTAGTGTTGGGAACGAGGCGGCCGCGGGAGATTTTTGCCGCGCTCACAATCCGCGCCAGTATTGTGATGGAGACTTTATCTAACGCCACTAGGTATGTGAGAAGAGGTCGAAGTATTCATAAGCAATTTCGAGGGCAACGTGGAGTAGGGTTGTGCAGATGGACGATGATGGCTGTGCGACATCACGATGGATAAACACCGAGGAGAAACGATTAGTTCTTGTGTGAATAAGTGCTACCTGTTTAAAATGTGCTTTCACTCGAACATATTCATTATGAGATAAAAAAAAATCCCTTAACCTTTAACATCCCGCTCATGCCCATCGCCATGATCATCTGTATCAGGCTGGTTGTTTACCCTGAGTTCTGAACACTGCACCATGCTTATTTAAATCTTTTCGTTTCTACACATATTAGGCTACATATTTCTCATGTCTGTGAGGCGAGCCTGCTGAGTTTCAGTTTATTTGAGACGTGCTCCAGTTCATGAGCATTGAAAGCGATCGCTTCCTCATAGTCCAGGCAACTTATTTGCTTCTTATTAATTAAATACATGCAATTGGCCGAAGAAACCTTTATTAAAATTAAAATACAATTTGTACAAAACGAAAGAAAGGCTTTTTACAAACCAAAACTTAATATTAAACTAAATATAACCACCAAAATCATTTCTGACCGACTCGCATCTTTGCACTTATAGCCTATCATAATCAGATGAAATTAAAAAATATTAGGCAAAAATATTTAAACATAAATTAAAAACATTGTTTAATGGCTACAACAAGTATAGTAAGCTATAGATTTATGTCATGTCTGAGCTGGATTTGAACGAACATAATTTTACCGGCTGGTTCATGAGCGCGCGAGGATTATTGAGCTGAGTCACACCGGCTCCGCTCATTAGTTATTACAGGCTCGTTCTCGACAGAATGCCCACGTATTCAAAAATGGTCAGTTTTAAATGGGGCTTGGGCTCATAATTACAGTTAATGTGGCTTGGGTAGGGTCGGTTTTGATTTTTTTTTAACTGATCTAAGCTCTAGTTCGAAAAAACGAAAACGAAACGAAAATTCGTCCGCCCCCCCCCCCCCCCCCCAGCTGCCGATTTAAGTGACATCGCCCAACCCTAACGTGGAGGCAGGGTGGGGAGTCAATGACAATAACAGTGGCCGTGGCTGTGCCCACTCGGCGGCGCGTGAGGCAGATCTGGACGCAAGCAGACGCGCTGTGACACGGGGAAGAGGGGCTATTATGCATAATATATAATATACATGTGCCCTATATATGGATTCAGAGTGCTTACTGTATGTAGTAAATGGAAAATCTCTACAGCAAAAGGCAAACCGCTACATGCATTCGGTTTGTTTCTACCATTTATTTGTAATGATTTACAGTTTGTTTACTATGTACTATTTACCTGAACATTCAGTATTGTGCAATATAGCACACAGAAGGTGAGGGAAATTTTGGGGGGAAAGAAGTGCTGCATTTTATCATTTAAACATGATAAAATGCGGCTTTTCAAGAAAATTCTATAATCCAAGATTGTCCCCACGTTATGATGTCATAATATGCAAATTAGATGGGACAATTTAATTTCTACATAAACTTAGGGTCCTCCTTAATATTTCTCTAGTTTACAGAAAGTTTCTATCTTTTATCACTTTTAAGATATAGCCTTTCGAAATTAAGATGTCAAAATCGAACGTTTTAGGAAAAAAACTCTGGTGGCAAAAGGGTTAATAACCTGTGAAAGTGAACTTTAATACAAAGAACACATGTGGACCATTTATGAATGAGTTATAACCATTAATAACTTGTGAAAGTGAACCCTAACGTAAAGTGATCCCATATGAACCATTTATGAATGAGTTACAAACATTAATAACTTGTGAAAGTGAACCTTAATGCAAAGTGATCACAAGTGAACCATTTATTAACCCTTTAAAACCGACACAGCCAACCAAGCTGTATTGAAGTTACCGTAACTCTTTAACCCTTTGCACTATCATAATAATTTAAATTCCTCCTGAAAGTAGACACCCTGCGCTTTCCGCCTATATATGGCTTATTACGGTAATGTCATGTTTTCCATCAGCAAATCACCGCGGCTTTCGGGGGGGGGGGGGGGGGGGGATTTGAACAGAGATACGGTGCGCGGCAGAGTTTTAGAGGATTTTTAGATTCCAAAAAACAATTAAAAAAGGACAAAAACATGGCGAAGACAGTGTATACAAGATAGGAGGCTATTGAGTTTATCTTTGACACTTGGAAGGTGGCTGATAGGGACTCATCAGACCTAGAGACTGCATATTCAGATGTTGAGGAGGCATTTGTTGCTACACTGTAAAATCCAATTAGTAAACCTTACTTAAAAAAAGCATGCAAACCGATTGCCTTGAAAAAATGAAGTAAAGTGAAATAGGAATAGTATGTAGAACTAACAAGAGCCTGTCTATTATTGTACACTTACAAGAGAGTACCAGTAACTTAAATCAAATTTGTATCGTATACTTAATCATTTACTTTAGATGTACTTGTCTTAGTATAGACTACTCTTAATTACCATTTTAATCATCTAAATAATTTCAAGTAAAATACACTTTGAGAGTATTCCTAACTCATTTATGAAAGTTGTGCTAAGGTGATGTTTTCTGCATACAACTTGGAATTACTGAGTTTACTTTACTTCAAAGGCAACCCAGTTTACTTGTTAAAACCATGCAAACCGATTGCCTTAAAAAAAACAAGTAAGCGTTACTCAAATAACTTAAGTTCTAACAATCATTTATGATAAATCATTGAGAATAGGTTCACAATTTTTCAGATAACATTACAACTGGACAAATACATTTAAGTCAGTGATACAGTTCAAGGTATATTTATTGGTATTTGTTTTCTTACCAAACTGACACAAAAATGGTACACACAAGTTTGCACTGGGGTAAAAAATTTGCAAATAGTCACTTCTAAATAAATGTATATAAAAGCAAATGTATTTTACAAGACCATACCCTGACTGTGAACATCTTTAATCAATAACACTTCAGCGACCAAACCTGCTCCAACATGCTGACAAGTGCCAAAAAAGTGTCTACTTTCAATAAACAACGAAAAAGCAAAGTCTCTGGCACACATGTCCATTAGAAATGAATACACTGACAGCCTCTTAACTTGCTCAAGAACCAAAGGGCTGACTATTTTAAACAAGTGCTTTAGTTTCCCTTTTTTTCTATCAACTAATCTAATTCCACTGTCATAAAAATATAATGTCATAGATCACGCTTGCACATTTGATAACATCTCAGCTCAACAGGAGATTTTTCAGAGATTGTAGTTTTGGTGGCAGTTTGTTCTGTCCCAAACCAAGCATCACTTTCTGAATGAAGTTAAAAGTGTTTATCATTCCTTTTGGGTAATTCAAATTTAAGCATAAAACAGACCAAACAAGACACAAATTGCCTGAGGAAGATTTTGCAGATTATCCAGTTCTATACCTCCCTCCACAATGATTGCAGTAGACACTGTGTCAAGGTACAGTTTGTTTGGAATGAGAGGTTCTTCTTCGTCAATAACAGTCAGCACCCCAACGGACACTTGTGGCCAGCAATCAATATCACATGCCTGAATAAAACCAAACAATAAAAATAAATTTTGGGGGAAATTTTCTTACTTTTTTGTGGGAGTTTTGTTACCTCGTTACACTTGTGGTGTTCCCGGTCAAAAATAACCGGCCTATAAAAATAGCTTATAAATCACTCATTATACCCTATTTTCATGCAATCTTGGATTCAATCTTTTTGTCAACATGTTCTCTTTCAATTAGGACTGGTTTTATATTATTGTTTGCATCTGAATAATCATAGGCCTCATTTATTTGAGAGTAGGCATTTCATTTTTTGAGTATTTTTTTTTAAATTTTTGACTAATTTTAGAAATATTAAATCAAATCTGAAGAAAATTGGTATTGTTAATCACACTAGTCTACTCTAATGTTTCACCAGGAATTTTGTTTTGAAATTTTTATTTTGTAAAAAATATGGCACATAGTCACACTTGTGGTGTTCCCGGTCAAAATTACCGGCCTTTAAAAAATAGCTTATAAATCACTCATTATACCATATTTTCACCCAATCTTGGATTCAATCTTTTTGTCAACTTGTTGTCTTTCAATTAGGACTGGTTTTATATTTCAGTTTGAATCTGATTAATCATGGACCTCATTTATCTGAGAGTAGGCATGGTCAAAAATGGTCACAATAGCCGACCATTGAAAGTGAATGGGAGAGCTAGCAAACATCGAGCCCTTGGACCTGTGCATGTATCAATACATTTATACACACGCTACCCAGACACACACACTTTAAAACACACAAACTTTGAGTATTAAACAAATTATTTTCCACAGAGAGAAATTTGATCCTACCCTAACCTGCATCTAACATACATTTATCCATCTGACATTACCACAGACACACACACACACACACACACACACACACACACAGGCTGTGACTGCAGTGATAAATAATCACTGCAGCAATAATTATTAAAAATAATTAAAAGGCTTCAAAATAATCTTTCTTTCATGTTCTTGTTTCATCACAGCTTCCAGACAAAATATTATGACATTTTGTTTTGGAACTGTGAGGTTCTCACACAGAACTAGACAATATTTACAATTTATATATGCCTGTGCTATCGCATGATGTATATTTGTATAAAATGGTACATTGTCACACTTGATTAGCCTGTCTGAGTCTGAATTCCACATCGACAGAAAAATTTGGAATGTCAAAAATCTCTGGCCATGGATTGTGTCTTGTAGATAAGCTGTTTGTGGGCAGAATCACTTTATCATCGGAAATACAAGAGTCATCAGACATGCTGGTGGTTGAGGCGGTAACCAGCAATGGGATTACCTTCACTGTCGCTCTTGAAGCTGGTAGGTCGGCTATGTCTTCAAGGCTGCAGAAGGCATTGTCAAAGTCTGAATCTTCATACATTACATTGAAGTCATACTGCAGGTCGCATTTTTCTTTGATTTTTATCTTCAGCTCTTCAACAGTTTTGGGTTTTACATCCAGTGACAACGTCCTTATGTCCTGTTCAGTTAGGATGAGTCTTACTTTATAGCTTTCCATGGTCCTAAAAAAAAGAAAAAAGAAATTCTCTTTAGTGGCCATTTGATGTATTGTAATTCAGCACAGAATGTAACGCTTCAGTGTCACATACACATTGCCTTTTACTCAGTAGGCAGATAAGGGGAAAACATCATTAAGCTCAGACAGATGGGTCACTGTAAGACACCTTGCCCCACCAAAGTACAATTCATCAATTCATAAGAACGCAAATGTTCAATATACCAGGAGCTCAAAATCCTGCAGACCAACATAATTTCTGTGTTGATAACAACAATGTGTGTTATTTGTCTAAACTCTGGAAGACCTGAGCAACTGCCAACGGACACGATCATATCTGCACAGTATTTCACACTATGAACACATGCAGAGGATGTAACCAGCACTGAAGATTGCTTGCCATATTGCTGATGCAGTGAACTCTGAACATTCTCAGGGAAGGATGTGACCATAACTGATCTCACTTTATCAATTTCCAAAGGAGATTTGAAGAATGTTGAGGAATCCAAATGGAAGGCCATCATTTTTTGGTGTCTTACAGCTAAGGTAAGTGCTACATTCTTGAAATTGCATGTGTCATGCACAACTGTCTTGAAAAATTAGTGCTTCCCTTCAAACCTCATTGTCCACACATCTACTAGAGGGCCAAAGATTTTTATCATTCGAGGATAGTGTTCAACGAAGTGAAGTTAATAAACGTAATTTCGGGAGGAGTACGCCCATCTAATCTTTCAATTAATACCAAGGTATAAAACCAGCAGCTTACCTCTTCCCCTTTTTGGTTCCTGAGGCATCCCTCCTCCTCCCCTGCTCCTCCTTTTGTACACCGTGGTTGAGGAGAGATCCCTGACACAAGTGTAAAGCGCTTTGGGTGTACAGTAGTACATATGAAAGCGCTATATAAATGACTCATTCATTCATTATTTTATTCATTCAATTTGCCTGTTATAGGGGGGCAATCGGAGCTCGGGTAGAATATCCTCTCCGAGCCCCTCTATAGCAGACAGCAAGCCAAATCTGTTTACCACTTTCACTAAGATTATATGGGCACACAAACTCGTGAAATGATGTTTGGGACGAAGTCTGTGTTTTGGAAAAGTTTTCAGCAGTAACTCACGATGTTCTGAGATTTTGCTCTCCAAGAAGTGTACTAACTCTTCAGTAAAGTGTGCTGACATTACCAACTCCAGTGTATCTTTAAGAAGCATCAGTATCTCCCATGATTGGTCTCCTTCAGGGGTATTGTAGCCTATCATCAATGGAAGCAGCCTCAGCAGAGACCAATTTTCATGGCCATTTCCCCCAGTAGTTCCCCTAGAGAAGGAAGTTTTTGGAATGATCTGTGGTTTGTCAGCTTTATCAGAAAATGTGTAAGGGAACTGCCATATAGCCCTGTTCAAAGACTCCAAAGAAATATATTTTTTGGCAATCAAATCCTTAAGGCACAGTGGCAATTCTGCTGGTACTATACCCTCCAAAAAATCATGGAGAATGTCAGCTGGGAAACCATTCACCACATGAAAGTGTGTACATTTTTCCGATAGTGGACATCCTCTTTTTACACCATTATGTTTTGTCATAGTATGGTCATGGGAAACCTTGTGCACATGTTTTTCATGGTTCTCTCTTGTCCTTGGCTGGAGTAGACCAGATCTGAACTCCTTATCTTGAATGTCATCTTGTTTACACATACAAAACCGACTAAAGTAATCCGCAGCAAAACTCTCCTGGAATCCTGCCAAAGAGTTAGCCCCCAAGTTGTCAGCTGCCACATACAGTACAGTGCCTTTAACACTTCCTGCTAATCGTTCAACATACACACCACTTTCCTCAAGACTTGCAATGTCCTGAATGAGAGGACGAAGAACTTCATGATAGCCATGCTCTTTTAGAGTGTTAACCTTGAACAAAAAGTGCAAGTTGGATTGAGTGAAGAGCTGACCGATACTTGGAATCAATATTAGCAAATACCCAATATATGGCACATAGTTTGTGTTTTTTTTTTTTTTGGAGGTTCCAATTGGATTAGCAACTTCAAAGTCATCCATGTATAGACCAAGGGCAATCCTATATTCTTCCTCATTCAAAATAATATTTTCTTTGAAATGAGAGCCATCTCTGAATGAGTAGTATCTTTCAGGTGAAATCCCCTCTGCATGCAGCACCTTATGCAAAATGTCCTTATTGTTTAACAATGTCTTCAACATTTTCAGTATGGGGACATACACAAATGAGTGATCTTTATCAAGAGCAAACTCATCTGGCATAACAACTGGAAATTCTCGCAGCATATAAAATGCTCTCCTGCTAGCTGTTGACAGGGATCCTTCTGCACTGGTACATTTCAGCAGGACATTACTTTGTGACACTACACTTACAATGTCATTTACTATGGAATTATCCATATCACTACAGTGCTGACTGATAATTTTCTGGACAGCATTTTGTACCCATATGAAAAAAACCTATATGGTTCATATATGCGACCATATATGTTCCTTACTTAAATCAGTCAGAATTATCTTATATGTTTAATGTAAGTCCCATATATGTCATTGTGGCAAGGGGGGCGTGGTTCAGCGAGGTCTGCAGCGGGAGAGAGAGCCGCGGGACAAGCGGTACGTGAGTGGGTTGGAAGCCGATTAATAACACCTGTCTCTTGTTCTAGTAATGAGCGCGGAGAGGGGATAAAGCATCAGTGGAACCGGAGATCGAGGAGAGAGAGAACCCGGACGGTTGATGCCAAACCCCCTGTTCAGAGACTGAGTAACCGGAAGCCGGAAGTGCCGACCCGGAAGTGATCGAGAGATCGTGTTTATGAGATTTCACACATGAATGTGTGTTGATGAGTTATTGAGAAAATAAAGAGACAAGCATCAACCGTCCAGCCGACCCCGTGTCCTCTTCCTTCCTCCTTATATCGAACTTTACTACAGTGGTGCCGAAACCCGGGAGGAAGTAGGACCGCGCCGCCGCCATGACTACACCAACGCCCTCCGCCACGCCGTTTGCGGACATTATCACCTCTCTCGCGGCCCTCCACCAGGAACAACATCAGTCCATGCTGGAGCTGCGGGCGGACCAGGAGCGCCGATTCGAGGCCATCGTCCGCGGCCAGCAAGAGGACCGCGAGAGGTTCCGGAGCTGGATAGACCGGGAGGTTCGCACCGAAGCCGCCGGGCTCGCCAGCGCACCGGTCCACGTGCCCCTACACAAGATGGGGCCACAAGACGATCCCGAGGCCTTCATCGATCTGTTTCAGAAAGCAGCGGAGGCCTGCGGGTGGCCCCGGGCACAGTGGCCGGTGCGCCTTATTCCACTGCTCACCGGAGAAGCCCAGGCGGCCGCCCAACAACTGCCGGTGGCGAACCTCCTGGATTACGAAGATCTGAAGAGGGCCATCATCCAGCGGGTCGGTCGGACCCCCGAACAGCACCGTCAGCGGTTCCGCTCGCTGGAGTGGGGGGAGACGGGCCGGCCCTTCGCGATGGCCCACCAGCTCCGGGACGCCTGCCGCAAATGGCTATTGGCCGGTGGAAGCGACGTGGACCACATCGTCGATCTGGTGGTACTGGAGCAGTTCATCACTCGGCTACCTAAGAAGACCGCCGAGTGGGTCCAGTGCCACCGGCCCACGTCGCTGACGACGGCCATCAACCTGGCGGAGGACCATCTGGTGGCGTGCCCGGGGGTCGGCGAACCCCGACTAACCTCTCCCTCTCTCTCTCCCCCCTCTGTCTCTCCTTCTCACCCTGTCCCTCTCCCTAGGTCCCGCCCTCCAGGGCCCCCTCGCATTCCCCCCAGAGGTCGGGGTGGAATGGGCCCAGGGCAGTACGGGAGTTCGAGGGCCCCGCCCAGGGGGGCGGGGCTGCTGGGGTCGGGCGGGGATAACGGTTCCGGTTCCACCCCCCCTCCACGCTCATATTCCAACCCACTCCCCGCCGCAGGGGCGGCGGGCAGGCCTGGGCTGGCCTGCTGGCGGTGCAGCGACCCGGACCATTTTGTGGACCGATGTCCAATGATGGACATCGGGACAATGATCCGGGTCCCGGACGTTCAGCGGACCACCCCTGATCAAGCAGGAGAGTACCAAGTTCCTGTGAGTATCAAGGGGGGTACATATCAGGCCTTGGTGGATTCAGGATGTAACCAAACCTCGATCCATCAAAGCCTGATGCAGCCTGGGGCATTGGATACAAGCCGCATGGTTAAGGTGCGGTGTGTGCACGGGGATGTGGTGGAATATCCGGTTGTCCCAGTCACGATACAGTTTAGGGGAGAAAATCATAGTGTTGAGGTGGCGGTTAGTCCCCACCTCCGGCATCCGCTAATTCTGGGGACGAACTGGCCCGCTTTTCCGGCGTTATTGGGGTCGATATGCGCGGATGCCGCTTGGGAGAACAAGGCTAGGAACGGGGCGGTGCGGGTGCAGGTTGGCGAGACTGATACGGGACCCTCGGGAACTGCTTCAGAGGAACCGAGCGGGGTCGAGAGACTGATTCTCTCGGACCGCGATGACTTCCCTCTGGAGCAGTCTCAAGACGATACCCTAAAACATGCTTTCCAACAGGTCCGCACAATCGACGGTCAGTCCCTTCAACCCGCCTTGCCCGTCACGTATCCTTATTTTGCCATAATTAAGGATAGGTTGTATCGAGTGACCCAAGACGCTCAGACAAAAGTGGATACAACCCAGTTGTTAGTACCAAAGAGCCGCCGGGAAATGCTTTTCCAGGCGGCTCACTCTAACCCAATGGCGGGCCACCTGGGACAGGCGGCCACGCTGAATCGTTTAATGACCCGATTTTTTTGGCCAGGCATTCACGACAATGTGCGCAGGTGGTGCGCGTCTTGTCCTGAATGTCAGTTGGTGAATCCCCTGGCCTCCCCAAAAGCGCCATTGCGCCCCCTTCCATTAATGCAGGTCCCCTTCGAGAGAATTGCGATGGACCTCATCGGGCCATTAGAGCGATCCGCACGCGGACATCGTTTTGCGCTAGTTATCGTGGACTACGCAACACGATATCCGGAAGCAGTGGCTCTCCGCAACATCTCGGCGAAGAGTGTTGCGGACGCACTGTTTCGTTTAATCTCCCGAGTGGGGATTCCGAAGGAAATCCTCACTGATCAAGGCACGGCGTTTATGTCACGCACGCTAAGCGAATTATACGGGTTATTGGGCATCAAATCGATTCGGACAAGCGTCTATCACCCACAAACAGACGGCTTGGTCGAACGATTTAATCGCACTCTTAAATCCATGATCCGTAAATTCGTACAGGAAGACGCCAAAAATTGGGATCGGTGGTTAGAACCCCTCTTATTCGCTGTGCAGGAGGTCCCGCAAGCCTCCACGGGGTTTTCCCCCTTCGAGCTTCTCTACAGACGGCAGCCCCGGGGGGTGCTGGACGTCCTACGAGAAACTTGGGAGGAGGGGCCTTCTTTGGCCAAAAACGAAATTCAATATGTGCTGGACTTGCGAACAAAACTCCACACCTTGGGGCGGCTATCTAGGGAGAATTTGTTGCAAGCCCAGGACCGCCAAAGCCGGTCGTATAACAGGGGTACGAGACTACGCAAATTCACACCGGGAGAGAAAGTGCTCGTATTACTCCCTACATCGAGCTCTAAATTAATGTCGAAGTGGCAGGGGCCGTTTGAGGTCGCACGACAGGTTGGAGACCTCGATTATGAAGTGATACGGTCCGATAGGAACGGGGCACGGCAAATATATCACCTCAATCTCCTGAAGAAATGGAATGAGGTCGAATCAGTGTTGTTGGCGACGGTGATCGGGGGAGAGGATGATCTCGGGCCAGAGGCGAGCATCAAAGCACAATCGGTCGCACTGGCCCCTGGGGGAGATCACCTCTCACCGTCCCAACTCACTGATCTCTCAAAACTACAGGCGGAATTCGCCGACGTGTTCTCGCCCCTACCGGGACGTACCGACTTAATTCAGCACCATATCGAGACCGAGCCGGGCGTGGTAGTTCGCAGCCGGCCGTATCGTTTACCTGAACACAAAAAAAAAGTAGTTCAGGAAGAATTAGGGGCAATGCTCGATATGGGAGTAATAGAGGAGTCCAACAGTGACTGGGCGAGCCCGATCGTTTTGGTCCCTAAAACCGACGGCTCGGTCAGGTTCTGTGTGGACTACCGCAAGGTGAACGCAGTGTCGAAATTCGACGCGTATCCAATGCCGCGGGTTGACGAGTTGCTTGATCGGCTGGGCACGGCTCGATTTTATTCGACATTGGACTTAACGAAGGGCTATTGGCAGATCCCCTTGTCTCCATTGTCCAAAGAAAAAACAGCCTTCACCACGCCGTTCGGATTGCACCAATTCGTCACGCTTCCCTTCGGCTTGTTCGGGGCACCCGCTACCTTTCAGCGCCTCATGGACAGGATTTTGCGTCCCCATGCCGCATATGCTGCTGCCTACCTGGACGACATCGTGATTTACAGTCACGATTGGCAGCGGCATATGCAGCATGTCCGGGCGGTCTTGAGGTCGTTGAGGGGAGCGGGGCTCACGGCCAACCCGAAGAAGTGTGCAATTGGGCGGGTGGAGGTAAGGTATCTGGGCTTCCACTTGGGTCATGGGCAGGTGCGTCCCCAAATTGATAAGACCGCCGCAATTGCGACCTGCCCGAGGCCCAAGACCAAAAAGGAGGTAAGGCAGTTCTTGGGGCTGGCGGGATATTATAGACGGTTTATACCAAATTATTCGGACCTCACCAGCCCTCTGACTGACCTTACTAAAAAGGGGCTACCAGATACGGTCCAATGGACGGAGCCGTGCCAGCAGGCCTTCACCCGAGTTAAGGCTGCTCTATGTGGCGGGCCGCTTTTACACTCCCCTGACTTTTCTCTCCCTTTTCTGTTGCAGACTGACGCGTCGGACAGGGGGCTGGGCGCAGTCCTGGCCCAGGAGGTGGAGGGGGGAGAGCGGCCGGTGCTGTACATTAGCCGTAAGCTCTCGAAGAGAGAGGCTAAGTACAGCACCATCGAAAAAGAGTGCCTTGCCATCAGGTGGGCCGTTCTCACCCTCCGCTATTACCTTCTGGGGCGGGAGTTCACCCTCTGTTCGGACCACGCTCCTCTCCAGTGGCTCCACCGCATGAAGGATACCAACGCGCGGATCACCCGTTGGTATCTAGCTCTTCAGCCTTTTAAGTTCCAGGTGGTCCACAGGCCGGGTGCTCAGATGGCTGTGGCCGACTTCCTCTCCAGAAATGGGGGGGGGGGGGGGGGGGGGGGGGGGCTGCAGGCCGGACGGCTCCCCGGCCTGAGTCGGGCGGTGGGGGTATGTGGCAAGGGGGGCGTGGTTCAGCGAGGTCTGCAGCGGGAGAGAGAGCCGCGGGACAAGCGGTACGTGAGTGGGTTGGAAGCCGATTAATAACACCTGTCTCTTGTTCTAGTAATGAGCGCGGAGAGGGGATAAAACATCAGTGGAACCGGAGATCGAGGAGAGAGAGAACCCGGACGGTTGATGCCAAACCCCCTGTTCAGAGACTGAGTAACCGGAAGCCGGAAGTGCCGACCCGGAAGTGATCGAGAGATCGTGTTTATGAGATTTCACACATGAATGTGTGTTGATGAGTTATTGAGAAAATAAAGAGACAAGCATCAACCGTCCAGCCGACCCCGTGTCCTCTTCCTTCCTCCTTATATCGAACTTTACTACAGTCATACACAAAATCAGACCGTTTATGGCCCATTTCATACTAAAAAACACACAGAAAACTTTTGGGTCATGTATGAATCCTGCAAAAATCTTATATGAGTTTTACATGTAAACTGTATGCAATGGTATATGGTATTAGTAGAAAATACATGATATTCATATACAAATCATATAAAGTTCTTATACTGAATCATATGCTAGTCATATAGGATTTATTTATATTTTGTGTCATTTGTTTATATGGTTTTTATACAGATTTCATATTTTTTTAATAGGGAAATGGTGTGTTAGCTCTTCAAGTTTATATAATATACATATAAACTACATATAAAAATCATACATGATTTCAGTCAATATTACATCTCTGCATATACTAACCATATATGATTTCAATCAATGACATACACAAATTTGTGATGGAAACACTTTTATTTCAACACAAAATAAAATAATCAAATTATACTCCACATGAGTAATTTACAATTCCAACTTGATAGCAAACTGAACTTTGCTCAGGAAAAAAACAAAACCCAACAAACAACAACAAAATACACTGAACACAGTGTCATGGCCATCAATCAAAGATAATGAACGGATTAGTTCACCCCAAAATGAAAATTGACTGATAGTTTACTCACCCCCATCTCATCCAAGATGTTCATGTCTTTATTTCTTCAGTGGAAAAGAAATTACGTTTCTTGAAGAAAACATTCCAGGATTGTTCATCATATAATGCTTTTCAGTTGCAACCAAAATGTTGAAGGTCCAGATCAATGCCGTTTCAAAGGGCTTCATAGCCTCTGCGTGATCTCAGATGAGGAATAGGGTCTTATCTAGTCAAACGATCTGTCATTTAAAAAAATGAATATACTTTTCAACCTTAATTGTTCAACTTGCTCAGCTCTGCGAGGTGCCAAGGATGACGTAATCACGTGGAAATGGTCACATAGACGTAGGCAGAAGTCCCGCCCTCGTGTCTACGAAGCGCTCATGTGAAGACTAATACAAACGCCCTTTAGCAAAAACACTCAATTTTCAACTTCAAAATCATCCAGTATCGTTGTTTTATATTATTTTTATTTGCTAGAGGGCATTTGTATTAGTCTTCACATGAGTGCTTTGTAAACACGGAGGTGGAACTGCATTGATTTGGACCTTCAGTATTTTGGTTGCAACTAAAAACCATTATATGATGAAAAATCCTGGAATATTTTGTTCAAAAAACTGAATTTCTTTTCGACTGAAGAAAGAAAGACATGAACATCTTGGATGACATGGGGGTGAGTAAATTATCAGGACATTTTAAAAAATCTTTTAATGAAGGCCTTCTGAAGAGAAGCTATGCATTTTTTATTAAAAAAATATCCATATTTTTGACTTTAGACTAAAATATCTATCTTCTGGCAGTCAACTGTGCGTGTCTACTTAGGCCAAAAGAGTGACCTCTGACCCGAAGCATGATGTATTGATGAATGCGGATATGCAGAGAATAGAGGAAAACAAAACACTGGTCACGAATTTGAATTTAAAGAGGATTCGATAAAAGAGAAGCGCTTGATTTTGTTGCCCAGAGAGACGTTGAAGCTAATGCTACTCCTACATCGCATCACTCGGATCACTCTCTGGTCCCAAGTCATCTGCCATGAGCTGGTTATTGGAACGACATGAGGGTCATTTTAACAACATACATTTTTGGGTGAACTAAACGTTAAAAATTGACAAAGTTTAATAAATACTGTAATAATGTATTGCTCATTGTTAGTTCATGTTAGTTAATACACTACATTAAAGTCTCATTTGTTAACATTAGTTCAAGTCTTACAACTCACATTACATAAACTTCTTCAACACTTCCCCTTCAGAACTGAACCAGTCCTCATGGGATGAACCAGTCTGTGGCTGAACCTGTTCTTCTTGCGTGGTCTTCAAATGTTTTCATGAAGATCTTTCTGTGGAAGAAAAAGAAAATCTTCTTGACCACCCCATACATGAATATTAGAAACACGTTTCATTATAATGTTTTTTCCAGTATAACAATATATTCTTATACAGTTACTAACTTTCTATTACAAAATTGTAATATTGTACATCATTTAGATTCATATATGTTGCAGTTACATGAATGCAAATTATAGAAGTTTATATTTTAGCTATATTTTAACTACATTACAGCAATTTGCAAACTCAAGTTCACTAAAACATTAGTGAATTGGCACAAAATAGACTATTAATGATGACAAAAGGAACATACCGGTAAACAAATCACATTACATTTATTCTAACCTTTGCGTTTTGTCAGTGTCACACAGCTTTCACTGTGTCACACAATCGTTGTATAACGTTATCTATGCAAACCATGAGCTTTAGGGTTTAACTTAGTTACCAAATTACATAGTTAAACAACTAGAATAGTTGTGTTTTACATTTGATCATTTAGCAGACGTTTTTATTCAAAGGGACTAACAAATGATGAGACCAATCATATAGTTTAATAACTTTAATACAAATATAAGCATTTTTCACTTGTTTTTGCACATTAAATACTTGTAATTTAATTTTTGCACGTGCGCGCAGCATAATTAGGCTTAACGTTACCTAACACTACGGTGGCACTGACATGATAACAGAAACGAACAATTTACTAATCTTTTAGCAAATCTTGCGATTAAATAAGTTAACATTTGCATTGAGAACGACATGACAAACACAAATCTTACCTGGAGCTCGACACTTCGCGGTCCCGCTGGGAGGCAATCATATCACGGAGACAACAAGAACCCGCGATTCAGAGTCCTGCAACGGGTCGGGTACCCGCGGGTATCCGCGGGTACCCGCAAAAAAGTGTCTAAAACGGGTGGATTGTGACATTTATAAAATTCACGGGCGGGGATGCGGGCGGATAATTAACTCTGTGCGGGCGGGTAGTTGCGCGTATGGGCGGATGAAAAATATGTGCAATATTTCTGTGGCAAAGTGAACGAGAGAGAGAGAGAGAGAGAGCGACAGCGAGACCAGGGCGTGATTGTGAATGAGCGTCACCTGCGAGCCACACCGGTCTCGAGTCCTCTGAGGGAGCTCGGAAGCATATAAGGACGAGAGATCACCAGACCTGGATTTGACGTTGAGTTGTTTACTTTTTATTATGTGTGTGCGCTTGGCAGATGTCTATGAGGGGCTGCCCACGTTACTTTCGTTTTGTTTGGTTAAAGTCTTTTAAATGTTCGCCGGTTTCCGCCTCCCTCTTCCCCCATCGAACATATTGTAGGCTTTTACAATTTCTATGTTCAAATTATCATTAGCCTACACACACACGCAACAACGATATGCCATTTGACCCATCACGTCACCATCACTGCGACATTGAAACCTTTGTTGATGCCTCTCGTAGCGCGGATGAAGCGATCGAGCGTTGCAGGAGTAGCAATGGATGAAGTAAAAGTAAAGTTGGTGAGTGGAGTAGCTAAAAATGAAATTGTTGACAATGAGTCTTTAAAGGCACTTTTGCCTGTTTCATTAGCCCATTCATGACGCTGTTGATGTTGAGAGAGGGGCAGGATACAAAATAAAGCATTTTAATTTGAATGTTTTAGCGTGTGTGATTTATTGCGGGCACGGGTCGGGTAACGGGCCAAATATTAACGGGTCTGGGCGGGTACGGATTTAATTTTGATATTTTCACGGGTCACGGGTCGGATCTGGTGCTAAACCTTGCGGGTACGGGCGGGGGCGGGTCTCCAAAAATGGACCCGTGCAGGACTCTGCCGCGATTGATTTCCTCCTGGCCGCGGCGCGGTGACGCATGCGCAGTTTGCGATGACAGAACTAAGGCTATTTTTGTTACAGAAATCTTCATCGTCTAAGCCTAACGCTTAGAGTGAGTGTTTAATTATTATTTTTTTTAATATTGTTGATTTTGCTGTTAACAAATAGTTTGTATGGGTAGAACATTACGAAACAAATATATGGGAATATACTGCAATTATATGCAAAATAGCCTATATTAAAGGAAATATAAAGGAATAAAGGAAACTAAAGCCTTTTTTAATATAGCTACTGCAATGTATGCATATTGACTTTATTTATAAAATATGGCTATATTTTAACACATTCAATATTTAGTAATTAAGATATAAATAGTATTACATGTAATATCCATTAAGTTGTATCCTTTATTGTGTAGCCTTACTGTATATTGAATTTCCCATATTAATGTGAATGCATGTAGACACATAAACACTTTTACAGAATGAGTTACAACAAATTTCTACTTCCCATCATGCTTTACTTCTGATTTAAAGGAGGTTAAATGTTAAAATTAATTGTTATTTCATGTGTTTTGCTCAATTTAAAAAAACTGTAAAACTGTTACTTTTATTAACAATAATGTCGGTGCACTTTTCAGCAGTTACAGCTCTTTGCTTAATATGTAGGAACATGCCAGTGTGCTTGACTTGTGTTATTGTTAACTGTATGTGTGTGTGTGTATATATATATATATATATATATATATATATATATATATATATATATATATATATATATATATATATATATATATATATATATATATATAAAACCCTTTGTAATTGTTAACATTTTCATAAGTAACTGTAATATAATAGCACTTTCTCAGTAACGGACTACAGTTCCTTTTATTTTGTAATATATATTATTTTGTTCAATATATTTTTGGGTATATCATCACATGCACATCAAATAAAATGACATACATTATGATATATAAGTAAATATATTGTCACATAATTTTCTAATTGAAAGCAGCAATTCCTCATGTATTATTAAATATTGTAATATATTTATCCTGTATATTTTTAATATGCAGTTAAATAATTTAATATATTTATCATTCACATATATAAGGAAATATTTTCTTTGTGTTAGGGTTACCCATTTTTATTCGTTTTACTTGCTAATTAATTTACTAAAGTAAAATCTCACTGATTTGCAGGGGTTGTATTTAACACAATCCAGCATATATATTTTTTTACAGTGTAGGACATATATGACTGAAAATACATGAATATTGTACAATTTGTATATGTGGTTTTTGCAGCATATATGATCCTTATAGTTTTCTGTTGGAACATATAAGAATCACATATGTTTTTAGCAAGACTTTTCCATATGGGTAGTAACGGCTGTGAAAGCATTTGGATCTGATTAATTTGCTGGATTACTTCTTGTGCAGCGCTTTCAGATATGTGCAGGATTGCTTGCTTTTTCAAAAATAATGAAGCCAGGTTACGTTCCGGCTGAATTTCTAAGTCCTGCATTTCATCTACAGACTCTTCACACTCATCATCCTGTAAAGGCAACTCTTCGTCCACTTCAGTCAGTTGATCTGATTGTTCAATGTTTGAAAGTATTGGACCTTTAAATTGGGTTGTAGCACTCCCACTGTGTACTCTCAAACTGACAGCCTTCATATGAGCATGAAACGCTTTGTTTAAGTTTTAAATGGCTGCGTAAATGTGTGAAAAACTCAGCTTCAGTGCAGGGCTGCACATACTCGCATAACTGGCAGTGAAACACAACTTTGGGTTCACTCTTTTGTCTGTCTGATTGAGAGTGCCAAACAGATAAGTGCACTTTGAGTGCATTAAAAGACTTGAAAAAGCACAAGCAATTCATATGTAGACATGGTATTGGCTGCTGTCGAGTGAAGCCTCCATGTTTTAGACGATAATGTTTTAACAAAAGTCCTCTTTTGTTTGCAGTAAAAATACAGTGCTTACAGTTCTACTGCATCTGCAAGAAATTATTTGAAGTGGGCATATATTTAGGGGCCAAGCACCGAAGGTGCGGAGGCACCTATTGAAACCGTTGTCGCACTTTCTTCTTCCGCCATGGAGGTCTATGGCAGCCCATAGAACCGTTTGCGGGAAAGTTGTAACGATTTGACATTCTGATAGAGGGCAGTCCCAACATTAAATACACCAATTTTGGTGTCTCCAACTCAATCCCTCTAGCGCCACCACCTGTCCAAAGTTGCACTCATGTTTATGCTAATAACTTTTGAACCTTAAGGGCTAGAAACAAAATTCTTTTTTCCTCAGATTTCTGAGCTCCTGCCAATCCGAAAGCACCCTATGACGTCATTTCCGACATTATATGTTTCCCGCCATTTTGAATTTCCCCAAAATCCTACTTTTGCGAACTCGTCCTAGACTGTTCGTCTGATTTGCACGAAAATTGAACCAGATCATCTGCAGCCAGTGTCGACAAAAAGTTATGGAATTCAAGTTGATTCGTCAAATCTTTTCCGTTAAACGCGCAAACAAATTTTACGTAGCGCTTGCAAAAACAGACGTATGGCTGTATCTCCGCAACGCTTTATCGTATTCAGACCAAACTTGGTACATGTTGGCACAAGCATGTCTTGAGGCAACCTGCTGCGTTTCGGCGCAGCGCCACCTACTGGCCCGGAGATAGGAAAAATGGCTATTTTTGCTTTTTTTTGCTGAACCGTTTGCCCAAAAATCACAAAAGTGGTCTCGTCAGATTCGAGACGTCATGCCGAGTCAACTGATGTCCAATTTTACCATGTCGGCCATTTTGGCTGTCGGCCATCTTGAATTATGTGCCAAAATGCTGTATTTTATGAACGCATGAACGGATTGTTACGGAACTCTGCATGGGTCATCACCACGATGCCCTGAAGTAGCCTGAGAAGTTTCGAAACAGCGCCACCTAGTTGAGATTTTTTTTAAAAAGTGCTTATAACTTTGGGTGTGGTTGACTTATTTTCACGCGACTCATCTCCTTAGACTCCTGAATCGTTGCCGAGTCCAACGATACCACACTTGCCAGGTTTCGGCGTATGGTTTGTGCACCGTTGTAATTTAGCGCTTTAAGAAAATTAGCCGATATCTTCGAAACCACTGGTCCGATCGAGACGAAACCAGCGTCAGAAGTTCGGAAACATAGGTCGCTAGGCACAGTCGTGAGGCCAAATCTCAAAATTTTGATAGTAAGGGGTAGTAAAATCCAATCAAAGTCAAGCGTCAGGCTGAAACCCTATTGGAACTGTTCATTTCCCCATGATGCATCATTTTCCAGCTAAAACTGCTCGGGCAGACCAAACCGTAAGTCGTAGAGACTTGAAACTTTCAGGGCTGGTAGTACTCACAACCACTGCAGACGTCACCGAAGCCCGCCCCGATCGGCCTGACGGGGGGCGCTACAGCGATCAAAAGTGCGAAACGGCGAGCAAAAGTACGAAACGGCTCATAACTCCTCAACCGTAAGGCGTAGCCTCGAGTGTCTTATATTGCTGGAATCCTTGGCTCGAGACGGACAAAATGCATGCCCCGGATTGGCTCGGAATAGTGGGAAAAAATTCGGGTATTTCGGGTTTTTTGCAAAACCTACTTTTGCCAACTAGTCCTAGGTTTTTGGCCCAACCGGAACCAAACCAGCGCAGCGAGATTCTCTGGAGTCTAATTGTCAAAAGTCATTTAAAAAAAACGGAAATTTGGGTTCCTGGACCCTAAAGGCAGCCAAAACGTTGGAAGGGGGAGTAGCCCCTTTTACTAAATTGGCTAAAACTCGTGAACGGAATGAGGTATTTTCACCAAACTCAGCACGCCTATGTAAGAGCTCATTCTGTGGCCGAGTGAAAAAGGACGTGGGGACCGGCCACTTGGTGGCGCTATAATGGTTAAAAAGGGGTCAAAATGATGTATTTCTATGGAAAATCCCATTAAAGGCCTGAAAGCGGCCCTCTTCCTGCCTGATTGGCATACAGCTTTACGAAATCACGCGTGCGCATGCGTCACGTGACCCTAAAGAGGCTTGCAGACTTTTATGGCCGCCGGGGCGCTTTAACTGTTAAATTGGTGAAAACAAATGCCCTATTATTATCCTATGCAAATTGACATTTAAATGACTAAAAATTGCCTGCTTTGCGCAGAACTTCACCAAATCGGCTGGGCATGTGCGCCGCATTATTGTAAAGACGCGTGCAAACTTTGGCGGAGATCGGGCCATCAGTAGAGGCACACCAGTTTAAAAGGTAAAAAAATAAATAAATAAAAACACCCCATTTTCATGATAAATGAGCTGAAAATGCAAAAATTGACCTTTGACCTCGGCGATGCACATGTCACCAGGCTTGATAAAGTTTTAGCAACCAGCAGCTCAAAACTCAAGTGCTCAAACCCTATGGTCTATTTTTTATATGCCTTTTTATACCCTTTTTATTGCCTTTTTATTAGGGGCCAAGCACCGAAGGTGCGGAGGCACCTATTGAAACCGTTGTCGCACTTTCTTCTTCCGCCATGGAGGTCTATGGCAGCCCATAGAACCGTTTGCGGGAAAGTTGTAACGATTTGACATTCTGATAGAGGGCAGTCCCAACATTAAATACACCAATTTTGGTGTCTCCAACTCAATCCCTCTAGCGCCACCACCTGTCCAAAGTTGCACTCATGTTTATGCTAATAACTTTTGAACCTTAAGGGCTAGAAACAAAATTCTTTTTTCCTCAGATTTCTGAGCTCCTGCCAATCCGAAAGCACCCTATGACGTCATTTCCGACATTATATGTTTCCCGCCATTTTGAATTTCCCCAAAATCCTACTTTTGCGAACTCGTCCTAGACTGTTCGTCTGATTTGCACGAAAATTGAACCAGATCATCTGCAGCCAGTGTCGACAAAAAGTTATGGAATTCAAGTTGATTCGTCAAATCTTTTCCGTTAAACGCGCAAACAAATTTTACGTAGCGCTTGCAAAAACAGACGTATGGCTGTATCTCCGCAACGCTTTATCGTATTCAGACCAAACTTGGTACATGTTGGCACAAGCATGTCTTGAGGCAACCTGCTGCGTTTCGGCGCAGCGCCACCTACTGGCCCGGAGATAGGAAAAATGGCTATTTTTGCTTTTTTTTGCTGAACCGTTTGCCCAAAAATCACAAAAGTGGTCTCGTCAGATTCGAGACGTCATGCCGAGTCAACTGATGTCCAATTTTACCATGTCGGCCATTTTGGCTGTCGGCCATCTTGAATTATGTGCCAAAATGCTGTATTTTATGAACGCATGAACGGATTGTTACGGAACTCGGCATGGGTCATCACCACGATGCCCTGAAGTAGCCTGAGAAGTTTCGAAACAGCGCCACCTAGTTGAGATTTTTTTTAAAAAGTGCTTATAACTTTGGGTGTGGTTGACTTATTTTCACGCGACTCATCTCCTTAGACTCCTGAATCGTTGCCGAGTCCAACGATACCACACTTGCCAGGTTTCGGCGTATGGTTTGTGCACCGTTGTAATTTAGCGCTTTAAGAAAATTAGCCGATATCTTCGAAACCACTGGTCCGATCGAGACGAAACCAGCGTCAGAAGTTCGGAAACATAGGTCGCTAGGCACAGTCGTGAGGCCAAATCTCAAAATTTTGATAGTAAGGGGTAGTAAAATCCAATCAAAGTCAAGCGTCAGGCTGAAACCCTATTGGAACTGTTCATTTCCCCATGATGCATCATTTTCCAGCTAAAACTGCTCGGGCAGACCAAACCGTAAGTCGTAGAGACTTGAAACTTTCAGGGCTGGTAGTACTCACAACCACTGCAGACGTCACCGAAGCCCGCCCCGATCGGCCTGACGGGGGGCGCTACAGCGATCAAAAGTGCGAAACGGCGACCAAAAGTACGAAACGGCTCATAACTCCTCAACCGTAAGGCGTAGCCTCGAGTGTCTTATATTGCTGGAATCCTTGGCTCGAGACGGACAAAATGCATATCTCGGATTTGCTCGCCCTTCAGGCGCCAATTTCGAGATATTTTAGGTTTTTTGTAAAACCTACTTTTGCAAATTACTCCCAGCTTATTTGACTGATCGGAACCAAACCACTGCAGAAATGTTCTCTGGAGAGAGACTATCAATAATTATCAAAAAAAAAAAACATTTTGATTTATGGTTGCTAAGGGGAGCCAAAATGTTTGATGTGACCGGGACCTTATTTAATAAAATGGTTATAACTTGTGAACAGAACGAGATATTTCCACCAAATTAAGGTCACGTGTGAGTGAGGTCAGTCTGAGATCACATGAAAAAAAATCGCAACGATTGATCACTTGGTGGCGCTATAACAGGGGAAAAACTCATGAAACTGGCAATATACGCACCCAAACATTAGTCAGATGAAAATGGGCATTCATTGTCTTTATCCTGGGTGCCATGATAGTCTATGAGGACAATGGCGTATCACAAACAAAGCATACTTCATTGGTGCAATGCCCTGAAGGAGCCTGAGAATTTTCAAGCCAGTGTTTTTCACAGTATTCACCTCATTAGACTCCTGAATCCTTGCCGAGTCCAATAATACCAAACATTCCTGGTTTCTCCTTATGGTTTGTAAAAAGGTGTACTTTAGCACCTAAAAAACCTTTGCGAATGTAGGAAACAGTTAGTCCAATTAAAACAAAACCACAATAGGAAATTCTGAATACTTACATAGGTCAATAGCTAAACAATAATGACCAAAACAAAGCCAAAATTTTGGAAGAAAAAAAAAATCCAATCAATGCAGCCCATGCTCTCAAATATATTTTGCTATAACTTTAAAAGAAAATTAGATATTTACAACAAATTTGACATATATTTATGGACCCCTTTGAGGACACCTAAAAAAGCTATGATATTATATTTTTCCTTAGTTAATTTACCCATGAATGCTCTTTCCCATCGATGATCTAAGTTTATTTGTTTATTTGGATCCCCATTAGCCAATACCTAGGCAGTGACTACTCTTCCTGAGGTCCCAAAAAGTAAAAAATACAAAACTACATTAAAGCTGCAAGAGGAATGAAAGGGTCCTCGCAACTGTGCCACCACTACCTTGTGGTTGTAGGAACACAGAGCACGGTGGGCAATATGCATTTAAGTATATAAAAATAGGAGGACTATATCAATCATTTGTATTTGCCACACTTCCTGCTACTGGGCTGTACTCTGATCAGAGGGTGGACCTGTGCCAGGACATGACCAATGCATCCCTGAAATGTCTGAAGAGAACGTGTCAATTAAACTCTGCCCTGTAAATGCAGACTCGAAAAGACATCCTTATAAACCTGTCTCCGGCACGACAACTGTAATCCATCAAATGATCTTACGAATATCTATTTATCTAATATGACTTCTGAACTGTAATGTTGCCAGTTTAAAAGGTAAAAAATAATCATACACTGTTATACGCAAAATAATAATCATACACTGTGTGTTCGTTGGCCAGAGGAGAACTGGCACCCCGACTTAGCCTGGTTTCTCCCAAGATTTTTTTTATCTTCATCCTGGCCCTAAAGGAATTTTGGTTCCTTGCCACCGTTGCCTTTGGCTTGGCTTGCTCAGTTGGGGACACCTAAATTTCAACTATATTACTGATCTGCCCGCATTGACACTACATGATAATTGAAATTAGCTGCATAACATCACCGTTTTCAACAGAGCAGTTGTACAAAATCTGTTGCATTATTTTCCTGTTAAAACTGTGAAGCTGCTTTGAAACTGGACTTGTTAAAAGTGCTATATAAATAAAGGCGACTTGACCAGCTAGTGGCACTATGAATAACTAAAATTTTGCCGAAACATCAGACTTTGTCAGGATACCACGGACATGTTCAACAAAACTCAAGATCTTTGAAATTTAACATCATTAAGTCTATTAACTATTAGACTGACCAAATATGATGTTGTTGTTTTGGTTCAATCTTAATGAACAGTTAATCAAAGTTTACTCTTGCCCACAGGTGACAATATAACTGACTAAATATTGACATGTAGACCACCATCAGTGCTCGGGCCCTAATTAAATCCACAACAATAAAATGAAACATACAAATCCCATTAAATGTCCCTTCCTTTTAAAACTCATTTTACTTCTTAAAATATGTAATATCTAATAGTAGTTCATTCTATATTTTCATTCCGATCGAGACGAAACCAGCGCCGGAAGTTCGGAAACATAGGTCGATAGCTATACACTAATTCCCAAATCTCAAAATATTGATAGTAAGGGGTAGTAAAATCCAATCAAAGTCAGGTGTCAGTCATTTTTTACGTGTGTTTTTCATACAACTGTTTATAACTCCAAAACAAAATGAGATATTTTCACCAAACTCGACACACATATGTATGGGCTCACTCTGAGGACATATAAAAAATGGATTCTGCCTCTTGGTGGCGCTATAATAGAACCAAACATGAAATTCCCATTGACTTCAATGCAGAATTAGGGTATAAAATGCATATGCTATACTTTACGAATGCACTAGTGTATAATTACAAAACTCGGTATGTGTCTTCCGCTCTATGTCCTGAAGGTACTCAAAAAGTTTTCGGGCAACGCCACCTTGTGTAAAAGTTGTAATAAAGTGTACAAAAATGCTAATAACTTTTGATTAAATTAGCCTATTGCAATGAGACTGGTTATAAATCATTCTATGGCTCATGCCGAGAAGATAGATACCAATTTTTCCCATATTTGGCAAACCTCTCTCCCCTCTATCTTGTTATTTGTTAAAAACCTACTTTTTCAAACTCGTCCTAGACCGTTTGTCCAATTTTCACCAAAATTAAATCGTATTGTCTTCAGACCATGCTGACAAATAATTATGGATTTCGTGTTGATAGGCAAAACAGTTTTCATATACCACTGCAACGCAGTTGAGCTCTGATGCAAAAATGACTCTTGAGGCTGTATCTCTGCAATGCTTTGACATATTGACACCAAACTTGCATGTGTCATTGTCTCCTCAATCTGACTACACCACATCAGTTTAGTAACAGTGCCACCTATTGGTCGAAAATGATAAACCATTAAATCATTATTATTGACTGTATTTAAAATTGTACTGCTTTTTTGCCTAAAATCAACTTAATAATTCTTTAATGGCTCATTGTTGCAGTTGGTTTGACACTTCCAGTCATGCTGGCATGTCTTGTCTTCTTCTTTGCGCTTGGCCCCGACAATTGCTGCTTGCAGCTATATTTTAAGTTGGTTTAGTCAACAAAATATAAAGTGCAGCATAGTGAACACGGTCACAAACTAATTTATTTCTTCAAAAGAAAAGTGTATCAAAGTACACTCACCAGTGTATCAAGACCTGTGCATTGAAGACCACTCAGAAAGCAGCTGCCAGAAGTCTTCTTCTAAAAAAAATACAAGATTCGATTAACAGGAGGTTCTGCTTTGCAAGATTAAACACACATTCCTTGATATTTGCATGTTCTACAAGCATTAGAGAAAATATACCTTTAAATACGCAGCTCTATAAATATGTATTTGTGACTTCAATACAGACATTTTAAAAACAGTACATTTCTTCTGACTACTTTCAGTAATGGTCTGCCAGTACGGAAAAAAAAAAGAAAAAAAAAACTTGGAAAAGAAAACATTCATGTGATATTAACATTGCTTACTTTAACATCACTAAGTTTCATCTTGTTAGAAGATGGCTCATTATATCAACATTGAAATAAAGCTGTTGAGTTTGAGTGAAGAAACCTTTTACAGTGCTTGTATAATATTCTGAATTTAAAAATAATAGTATAATACAGTGAAATCACAAAAAATGTCAAAAACAATGACAAACTTCATCTCTGCATAAGCTGCATGTTACATATAACGTTAACTGTAAATGTGCGCCATTTTAACAGATTTGTAACGTTAATAATTGCATAATGGCATAACTATTAGGTACACAATAAGAAGATCAGCAAAAATTTGTGACAGACAGTAAACAAAACATTAACACAAATGTTGCATGCTTGATTACTTACCTTATTGTTATTTTTCTTCTTGCAAAAACGTAACAAAGCCTCGGATAAAAACGTAGGCAGCCTGTCAACGTCTTGCAACATCTGCAAAATTGACGCCGAGATACGTACAGATGCTATTGCGCATACTCTTAAAAGTGCTGCTACTTCTTCTTCGTTTGCACATTAAACACGCTTTAATGCACTGCTGCCTCTCACTGGTGTAGTAACGTCATTGCATCCTTTGTTACTACTTGCTTGTTTCAAGTAAGTGTCACTAAAACAGTTGAGTAAATTGTTATTTTCACTCTGAAATTGACTGTAACTCAACAAAAAAACTCAACAAAACCTAGTAAGAAGTATGTATTTTATATTACTGAGTAAAGTTAACTAAGAATATGTGAGTCAGGTAAGCTATTAGATTTTACAGTGCATCAACACAAACAACTGCACAATCTATACGGTCCGTTTCAGTTTCAGCCGGCTGTTCGCAATAGTTCCACGGCCTCTTCGACAGTGACTGTTACCTTTCCTCCTCCCACAGGTAAGTATAGCTTATTCTGTTCTTCTTTCCACGCTTCCAACATTTCTGTTCTTTCTGGCTTTTATTCGCTGTTAAATCGAGAAAAGCTATATAATACATTTCTCCTCTGCTATTGGAGCAGACCCAATGCGTGAGGCGGCCTCAGCAAACGGTCCTGCCCCCCCATCTATAATTTCTTCTATGCTATAGGCACAGACCCAATATAGGTGCAGACCCAAGCGTGAGGCTGCCTCCGCAAACGGCTGCTCCCCAAGGTTTCTATTCTCCAACCTTATTCCATCCAGCTTCTGCTTCCTCTACAGTTCCTTGCCTCCTTCTCAACTGAACATTTACATTCCTACTACCTCTTACATTTCCTACTACATCATTACTATGGATCCATCACCTGTCTCCACCAAGCCTCCGCGCCTCAATCGCCCCAGCTGGCTGGTCCCAGTATAGCTCATAAGCCCCGCCCCTCTGTGGTTTCTAATGGATATGAGTTAAACTAAACAATCAAATTACACTTTATATTTTCCAATATGTTTTCTGTCTTTTAAGGCAGTTTTGTCACTATGATTTTATTTCAAGTGTTTGTTTTAAATAAGTTTAGCTTAGTTAGTTGTTTGATGCTATAAAAGTTGTCACTGAGGAACCAACAGACTTTTTGAGGAGAAGAGTGGAGCTTTTATCTTAGTTTCTATATTTCCCAGATTTGGGCATAAATATTAAGAGCATTAGCCCGAAGGTGGACACAGTTCCAACCCCAGCATTGGAATCCTACTGGACAACTTGGAGAGCTTTCAAACAATTTCACTCCTACAACCAACTTGTTTTCCCAAATTCTCCCTCTTTTTCATTTTCTTCATTCATCTCATATCTCAACCAGAGTAAGTCCACCCAATCTAGTACCATCAAACTTTATCTCAGCTGCTTTCAATTTTTAATCTACAACCATCCAAACATCTATGATCTCTAAGTTTTAAACAAGAACACCATCCGTTTCCTCATTAAAAGCAATAAACGGATCAATTTAAAAAAACTGCCTTTTCATTCTTATCTTCAATCTCCCGACATCCATCCAGCAATATCAATATCTTTCCTTCTGTTCCTTTGAGGGAGGTGCAGATCTCCTCACATCTCGACCCACTGTTTTGCTGATGAGAACAACCTTCCTGTCACCAGGCAGTGAAGTTCATTAAAAAGCGTTAGCAGATCCCCACCCACTCTGGTATTTAGGCTTACTTGTATTCACCTCACTTCTTCCGCAATGGAGCAAACACTACCACAGGCCAAAAAAGGACTGCCAGACCATCAATTAAACTACTGGGTTGGTGGTCCTCAGAGGCCTTTCGATTTTACTTTTGTTCAGACCTCAGCCTCATCAAAAACAAGCCATGTTCGCTTGATGCTGCAGGGCTCTGCCAATTTGATACTGCCGCTGCAGTATTTGGCTTTACTAGATATCACCGTTGTAGTCCTTCACTTGATGCCACAGTCCCTCACTTGATGCTCCAGGGCTTCACTTGCCACTACAGTGCTCATCCAGTTTAATGCTGCCACTGCAGTGCCCCTACTATTTAATGCTGGCACTGCAGTGCTCTGTTATTTTGACGCTGCCGCTGCAGTGCTCCTCCTATTTGATGCTGCCACTGCAGTGCTCCTAAAGTTTGACGCTGCCACTGCAGTGCCCCTCCTATTTGATGCTGCCACTGCAGTGCTCTTAAAGTTTGATGCTGCCACTGCAGAGCCCCTACTATTTAATGCTGCCACTGCAGTGCTCCTCCTATTTTGATGCTACAGTGCTTTGCCATTTCGACACTGTGCTCCTCCTATTTGATGCTGCCGCTACAGTGCTCCTCTAGTTTAATGCTGCCACTGCAGGGCTCCTCCTTTTTAATGCTGCCGCTGAAGTGCTCCTCCTATTTGATGCTGTCACTGCAGTGCTCCGCCATTTTGACGCAACCGCCGCAGTGCTCCGCAATTTAACCCTGCTTCACCAATTTGATGTTGCCAATGCAGTGCACCTCCTATTTAATGCTGCCACTGCAGTGCACCTCCTATTAAATGCTGCAACTGCAGTGCTCCTCCTATTTAATGCTGCCACTGCAGTACACCTCCTATTTAATGCTGACACTGCAGTCCTCCGCCATTTTGACACTGCCGCTGCAGTGCTCCGCAATTTGACGCTGCTGCTGCAATGCTCAGCCAATTTTATGCTGCCGCTGCACTGCTCCTCCATTTTGATGCTGCCCATCCAGTGCTCCACAATTTGATACTGTTGCTGCAGTGCTTCTCTTATTTGATGCTGCCACTGCAGTGCTCCACCATTTGATGCAGCCGCTGCAGTGCTTCGCTATTTTGTGACTGCCGTTGCCATGCTTTGCTTGATACTGCCGCTGCAGTGCCCCGCTAATTTGAGACTGCTGCTGCAGTTCCCCACCAGTTAGAGAATGCTGCTGCAGTGATTTGCTTGAAGCTGCTGCAGTGCCCCACCAAATCGAGAATGCTGGAGGCTGCTGCAGTGCCCCGCCAGTTTGAGAATGCTGCTGCAGTGCTTTGCTCGATGCTGCTGCAGTGCCCCGCCATTTTGAGACTGCTGCTGCAGTGCCCCGCCAATTCGAGAATGTTGCTGCAGTGCTTTGCTTGATGCTGCTGCAGTGCCCTGCTAGTTTGAGAATGCTGCTGCAGTGCTTTGCTTGATGCTGCTGCAGTGCCCCACTCAATGCCTGACTGCTGCTGCAACACCTCAACTATTTCATAAACTTTCACAGCAGTTACCTACCTCAATACTGCTACAGTGCCATCTTCCATTCAGTCTATTTAACAATTTTGGAGGGTCTTCTGAAATAATTATGCAGACTCCTCCCGTAATCATGAGCTTTTAAATTGCCATGATTCTTGCTTGCTGTCTATTTCTGCATTCTGTTTTTGGGGGGCAATCGGAGCTCGGGTAGAATATCCTCTCCGAGCTCCTCTATAGCAGACAGCAAGCCAAATCTGTTTACAACTTTCACTAAGATTTTATGGCCACAGAAACTCATGAAGTGAAGTTAATAAACGTAATTTCGGGAGGAGTACGCCCATCTAATCTTTCAATTAATACCAAGGTATAAAACCAGCAGCTTACCTCTTCCCTTTTTTAGTTCCTGAAGCATCCCTCCTCCTCCCCTGCTCCTCCTTTTTACAATTTTGTACACAATTTTGTGGTTGAGGAGAGATCCCTGACACGAGTGTAAAGCACTTTGGGTGTACAGTAGTACATATGAAAGCGCTATATAAATGACTCATTCATTCATTATTTTATTCATTCAATTTGCCTGTTATAGGGGGGCAATCGGAGCTCGGGTAGACTATCCTCTCCGAGCCCCTCTATAGCAGACAGCAAGCCAAATCTATTTACCACATTCACTAAGATTATATGGGCACACAAACTCGTGAATGTATGTTTAGAATTCTGGCATTAAATGTCTTAAGTCATATTAGTTAAATATATATATTCATAAGATCATTTGAAAGATTGGAGTCGTCATGCAGAAGAAGAATTTATTAAGACTGTCATGTCGAGCATTTACAAGGGGGAGTTTAATTGACACTGTCATCATCATATGTCAGAGCTAATTTCCCAGTACATTCAGCATCTGGCTCATATTTGCGATCTCACGCATATTCTCCAAACTCATTTTCAACTAATAATCAACTAATAATCACACCTAATTTAGCAATCAGTTACATCATGTATTTTGTTCATTGTCTTTGTTGTTGAAAACATTTTCACTCCCTTGATGTCTATGACAATAATATGGTGTATTTCCCAACTAGGTTTTATTAAAGGTTGTATTCGCATCATTGTTTCTAGAGACACATATGGCATCTTTACTTCAGATGAGTGGTAATGATAGGGGCCTTTGGGTCAGCCTGTTTTTCCAGGTTCCATCACATCACAGTTCAATGGCAAAAACTTGAGACCAACCACTCTAGGTGCACACAAACATTCAAACATTCTTGCAAACAATAAAAACAATAATATAACTTGCAAAATAATGTAAACATGTTATTTTATTTTTCAGTATAACTTATATGTTGTTTTTCCCATCATATGTTGCTTTGTATTTTGTTCAGGCTTAAGCAAGATGATATAACATTTAGGGGCAAAAATGCAGATTAATAAGCCAACACTTGAGAATAAAATGGCAAATATCTCCACAGCTACTGTAAATTTCCCAGGAGAACTAACATAAGCTGGAATAAATGTTATCCATACGGCACAGAATATTAACATACTGAATGTGATGAATTTGGCTTCATTGAAGTTATCAGGCAGCGTGCGAGCCAGAAAAGCTAGAATGAAGCACATAACAGCCAACAGGCCAATATAACCCAGAACAGCCCAGAATCCTATAGTGGAACCCAGACTGCACTCGAGAATGATCTTTTCCTTGTAATAGTTCATATTTTTTTGGGGAAATGGGGGAGATATTGTCAGCCATAGAACACAGATTAGAAGTTGTATGAGTGTAAAGGCAAGAACACTGAGTCGTTGTTGTGAAGGCCCAAACCATTTCATGACATTACTTCCTGGAACTGTGGCCTTGAAGGCCATTAACACCACTATTGTTTTCCCCAGAACACAGGAGATACAGAGGACAAAAGTGATTCCAAACGCTGTGTGACGCAACATACAGGACCACTCAGTGGGCCGACCAATAAAAGTAAGTGAACAGAGGAAACACAGAGTCAATGAGAAGAGCAGCAAGAAGCTCAGCTCTGAGTTGTTGGCCTTTACTATGGGCGTTTCCTTCTTACTGTAAAACAGGATGGCCACCACTGCAGTTAATCCTACTCCAAACAGTGAGAAAAAGACTAGCATTATACCCATAAATTCTGTGAATGACAGAAACTCTACAGCTTTTAACACACATTTATTTTTCTCAGCATTAGACCAGTATTCCCCTGGACACTTCTTGCAGTTATTTGAATCTGGAAAGGAAGTTGTGTTTACTATAGTTAGAGATACAGTGAAAGATATTTTATTTATGAACTCCGTTGATAAAAAACTGTAGCCTGAAGAGTAAAAGAAAAACACAAAAAGAGCAACTAGCCAACTTTCTTTGGACCATTGAGATGGGCTGAATATTACCTGTCTCATTACTGATTTCTCCATCTGCACATGGGATACAGTCATAACAGCAGACAGGTCTTCCTTTCAGTGCAGCCTTCCTGGTGCCTGGAGGACAGCTCTCACTACAAACAGAGTGTGGCTTCTATATATAAAAATACAATAATTTGGACAAAGTTATTAAATGATTCTGATTCTGAAGAATGAAGATAAATAGGTACATCGGATTATTATTCAAGTCAGATTTATTTATTTAATTTTTGATAAAAAAAAAAACTGGCTATTTAATGAACTCTGCAGTTGTATTTCTGCTTTATCAAGGTTCATTTTCACTTACACATTTGTCACATTATTTTATTTTTTATTTTTTTATTTTTTACATTTTTTTTCTTCTACATTTTCTGTCCTGAACTAATGAACGTGATGTAGATATTTGAAAAGCGTTGGATGATAATACTTTATTTTATAATGAATCTACCATTATAAATGTCATCCTTTTTAATGTCCTTCAATTATGTCTTAGATGTCAGTACTAGCAGTTGCCTATTTTTAGATTTTGACATTATGGTAACCATTTTAAACATTGAACAAAAAAGTGTCGCTTGCCTTTAGGTGTCCTCCAGCCCAGGTTATATTTTCAGTGTTAACCACAAAGCGCTGGTCAGTGGGCAGTGAGGCATCATAGTATCCTACTGGTTTAAACTGAATTGATCCACCAGAGTCCTGCTGCCAGTTCACAACTTCATATTGGGCTACTGTGGCACCAGTGCTGTCAAACCACACACGATCTCCCATCTTTACGGTGAAATTTACCTTTTTCAAAGACTCAACCACCTAGTAAAAAGACAAATTAGCTTTTATTGAGAAAATAATTGTCACCCTGAAATAATTATTTATTTGACATCACTGTTTAGCTCTGTTACCTGCTGTGGTTGTATTGTCAGGTCTTTCCCACAAACTTCTGGTTCTTTGCACCTCAGTAGACTGTGTAGTGAATTAGCTACAGCATAAACAGCTTTATAGACATGGCTTGAAAATCTGTGTTCAGGCACATCTTCATTGTAATTTTTCAGCGCAAGTAGATCCTGATATCTTCTGCATTTTAAATCAACCTGAGAATAATTTCCTTGACTCTGTGAGCATGGAAAAGCTGTGTCCCAGAATGATTTTATAACATAATCTGCAAAGCCTTCAATATTGATTTTTCTCACTGCAAACCCCAGTGACCCTCCCAGCACATGAAAGGTTTTTGGCGTGATTAAACTCTTTGAAGTTATCCACCCCTCCACACCGACCATTTGGAGACCAGTAATGTTCTGAATACTCAACTGATCAATAAGTAAGCCCATCTCAAGAAATGAAACAAATGCAACAATCACTTTTGCAGTGCTTTTTTTAATTGTGTCTACCACTTGTTTGAGTTTTTCTGGCTCTGTTCGATAGAATTTCACAGAGTACTCCACACAGATCCCCTCCTTCTGTGCTGCATTTAGAAATATGGCCATTCCATTGTTTCCATAGTCATTGTCACTGTTCACAGCTCCTACCCAAGACCAGCCAAAGTGCTTGACTATGTATGCTAGGGCTCTGCCTTGGTGGTAATCACTAGCAATAGTCCTGAAGAATGAGGGGTGATCTTTCCTATTACTGAGACATTCACAGGAGGCTGCATGACTTATCTGAAAGAAAGAAAGAAAGAAAGAAAGAAAGAAAGAAAGAAAGAAAGAAAGAAAGAAAGAAAGAAAGAAAGAAAGAAAGTTTTACTGTATACTGATCTTGTCATACTTTTTTTAAAATTTCAACTTACCACTGGAATTTTAAAAGGTCCTGTAGTTCTGGAAAGAATCACTGTGGCAGACGACTCTGTTTCTCCAATGATGGCTTGTATAGGAGACCCTTGTCCATTGCATCTGTTCCCTGCTATAAACCCTGGTCCATTCATCAGTCCCATTGTTGCACTCATAGAAGACATTCTTGAACTACATGTATCATAAATTGAGTAGCCTATAGAAATATTTGGGAGTAAACTTTCGCTTCTATTAATCTCCTCAATGGCAAAGATCATGATTTGAGCCAGACGGAAATCTCTGAGATTCACACTGTGAAAGCATGAAACAGTAAGTATCAACTAAAATAAACAAACAAATAAACAAACAAACCGATAAAGACAGTGGCAAAGGAATGGACATACATGTACACTATCTAAATTTCACATGACATAACAAACCTGGAGCATGATAGAAGCAGAGGTTTTTGTGTAAACTCAAATGAAGGTAATGGCTCTATGCTGTGGATTGGAAAAAGTGCCCCAATAGTAACGTCTCCATCCTTAAAAAATAGCGGGTACTTTGGGTCTCCCATCATTCGACAAGGAATGTCACCTGTCTTTGCATGAAGCAGACTAAAAAGCAAGAGTGTGTAAAGAACGAGAAGCATTTCTAAAGATTGAGCTCAACTACAGCTGCCAAATGTATTTGACCTGATACAGTATTCACACTTTTATAGACATAATTATTATGGATGAATGATTGTAAACATAGCCAATGACCTCATAGGTCACATGAGACAGGTCAATCATAGGTGGAATAGAGGCAAGTTCATTTTACAGTGTCTAATCTTCATAAACACTGTCAGAATGCAGTTGATTTTATAACTGTGGATATTGGATCATTAAAGTTAATGCTGTGCGCTCAGAATTGCATTACCTGTTTGTTTTTTAGTTTTTTGTTTTCTTTAAACGCCTTGCCATTTAATAGCTCTAACATACTTTTATTTGTTTTTTTTTTTTTTATTATCCACACCCGAATATGCACTTGGTTGATTGATATATATATATATATATATATATATATATATATATATATATATATATATATATATATATATATATATATATATATATATATATATAAATATGCACTCACCTAAAGGATTATTAGGAACACCATACTAATACTGTATTTGACCCTCTTTCACCTTCATTCTATGTGGCATTGATTCAACAAGGTGCTGAAAGCATTGTTTATAAATGTTGGCCCATAGGATAGCATCTTGCAGTTGATGGAAATTTATAGGATGCACATCCAGGGCACAAAGTTTCTGCTCCACTACATCCCAAATATGCTCTATTGGATTGAGATCTGGTGACTGTGGGGGGCATTTTAGTACAGTGAACTCATTGTCATGTTCAAGAAACCAATTTGAAAGGATTCGAGCTTTGTGACATGGTGCATTATCCTGCTGGAAGTAGCAATCAGAGGATGGGTACATGGTGGTCATAAAGGGATGGACATGGTCAGAAACAATGCTCAGGTAGGCTGTGGTATTTATACAATGCCCAATTGGCACTCATGCTACGTTCACACCAAACGCGAATTGAGCGTCAAAATCGCGTCTACCGCGTCTAGTTTGATGCGTGAACATTTTGAATCAATTTGCGCGTCCACAGCTAATTGGACGCGCATAGAAATCGAGCATTTGAAGCGAAATAGACGCGCGTTAAAGGCGCTCCAGGTGAAATATATTAAGCATTAACAGCCAAACATGTGGTTCAGGAAACACACTACCTGGATTATCTTCACTGCATGTATATTTACATAAAATATAAAGTTATGAAACTTCAATTTGCCCTCAGTCAAAATTATTTGGTAGGCAACAACAGATTAATTGGACCAAAGATTGCCCATTAGATTTACACAAGACGAAGTATATCTGTCATGTTTAACCTCTACATAGACATCCGAGCCAGCGGTAAACGCCAGAAGGACTGGCCGAGGAAAATCTGCTCTCGCTGGGGTTAACGAGCGCTGAGCCCCCGGAGATCGCCTGGATCTCACAACTCCAAAAACGCAAGAGTGTTCTTTTTAAATAGGCTCTGTCTATGAGTAAAACATCCTAGGTAAACCACATATTTTAGCTTTAAACAACTATATTATCAACTGAAAAGCATTAAAACTACATTTAGTGACAAAATATCAGTATTTATTTAATTATATGCAGGGTTTCTCATCACGTGACAGCACCAGCCAGGCTCTTCATTGGTTAACGTGGCGGGAATTGACGCCAAAGTTCAAATTTTTCAACTCAGGCGTAGACGCGAATTCACTTCAAATGCATGAATGCACAAAAAGCACCACTTAGTGTAACGCGTGTATCGCGCAAGGCGCTCAATTCACTTCAAATTTGCGTTATTCGCGCAAACTGGACGCGTGAATGAGGTGGAATCGCGTCCATCGTGCCGCACTAAACGCGTCTATCATGCCGCAGGGCCTCCAGACGCGCGTCAACGCGGTGGAATCGCGTCCATCGTGCCGCACTAAACGCGTCTATCATGCCGCAGGGCCTCCAGACGTGCGTCAACGCACCTTTCCATTGACTTAACATGGAAATCATTCGCTCCAGACACTCTATTCGCGTTTGGTGTGAACGTACCTTAAGGGGCCTAAAGTGTGCCAAAAAAAACATCCCCCTCACCATTACACCACCACCACCAGCCTGCACATTGGTAACAAGGCATGATGGATCCATGTTCTCATTCTGTTTACGCCAAATTCTGACTCTACCATCTGAATGTCCCAACAGAAATCAAGAGTCATCAGAACAGGCAACATTTTTTAAGGCTTCAACTGTCCAATTTTGGTTAGCTTGTGCAAATTGTAGCCTCTTTTTCTTATTTGTAGTGAAGATGAGTGGTACCCGGTGGGGTCTTCTGCTGTTGAAGCCCATCCTCCTCAAGGTAGTACATGTTGTGGCTTCACAAATGCTTTGCTGCATACTTTGGTTGTAACGAGTGGTTATTTCAGTCAAAGTTGCTCTTCTATCAGCTTGAATCAGTCGGCCCATTCTCCTCTGACCGCTAGCATCAACAAGGCATTTTCGCCCACAGGACTGCCACATACTGGATGTTTTCCCTTTTCACATCATTCTTTGTAAACCCTTAAAATGGTTGTGCGTGAAAATCCATTTAAACTGAGCAGATTGTGAAATACTCAGACCGGCCCGTCTGGCACCAACAACAATGCCACGCTCAAAATTGCTTAAATCACCTTTCTTTCCCATTATGACATTCAGTTTGGAGTTCAGGAGATTGTCTTGATCAGGACCATAACCCTAAATGCATTGAAGCAACTGCCATGTGATTGGTTGATTAGAAATTTAACAGGTGTTCCTAATAATCCTTTAGGTGAGTGTATATATACACACTTGTCTGAAGTTTGTTGTCAGAGACCTAGTTTTGTGTTTGGTCTCAATGGCAAATATTATGGCTTATGTAAATCAGAATTTTAAATTAAGTCTAAATTAAAATATTAATAGTGAGGTTTAAAAGAGGTGGTTTATCTTATGAAAACCGTATTGGGAATCATTGCGTTAACCTGTTTCTTGTTAAATTACTAATTTCCTTTGTGTATTTAGAGCCCTCATTCTATTTTATTCTGGTTACTTACTGTGTTAAGATCAAATTTTTTTGTGTTGTGTTTGTTTTCTCTGTTAAGTTAACTTTTTGATTATCTTTATTTAATTAAAACTGTTACAAATCTCCTCATCTCTACTCTTCCCTGTGCCTCAATCTGACATCTATAATAAAATAATTTCACACATTAATTTTTGAAATTGATGTAAAATTGCCAGATTAACATTTCCAGTAAAGACCCAAATAATGCTACCAAAAGTAAACTTTGAAAAGTAAACCACAAAAATATAATCCTTTTTATTTTATTTTTACTCTGAAATAATTTAAAAATGTTTTATTTATTTATTTATTTATTTATTTATTTATTTATTTATTTATTTATTTATTTTTATAGTCTACCATGGGTAAGTTTAAATAATCAATTCTGATTGTCTGGAAGGTGTCCAGTAAAACCATTTAATGCACATGTAGTTCAAAGTCAGTTTTATCACATTTCTAAATTAATGTGCTGCTTTCATTGAAACACAAACACACACACATAGATCAGAGACCATTCCGAGCACGCAGAGCAACATTCAGTAGCTCCGGAACTTATCAATGTTGCCTTGCGATTTTTATTAAAGGTGCCCTAGAATGATTTGAAACAATATGTTAAATTGTCCGCTTATTTAACGGCAAAATTTGTCCAGATACAGTTTTACAGGTCCATTTACAACCCTATAAATTGTCCCTAGGATATAATGCTCTGTTTTTGCCTTATTTGGAAGGGTCATGAATATTAATGTTGAGCTCTGCTCTGATTGGCTTTTTTCAGCAGCTCACAGCTCAACACAGTTCAGTAAAGAGGCTTGTGAGTCCTGACAGTCTTGACAAAACACAGATTGACTGAATGACACTTTAAGCAAAACATCTCAAATGGAGATTGATAAAATGCAGCCTACTTGTTTATTGGTGTTTTCAGATCATTCACGCGCGAGAAAGAGCATGCGTGCTTCCGGTTGCCAGATTTCAGTCATTTAATTTCCCCCAAACAGAGCTTTTCTGTGAAAAGAACTCATATACTATCCAGTGTTTTACCTGAACATGTCCAATCTGGCAACCATATGCAAGCTCTCTTTCGCGCACTGATGATCTGAAAACACCAATAAACAAGTAAGCTGCATTTCAGCAATCTCCATTTGACATTTTCTGCTTAAAGTGCCATCCAGTCTACATTGTTTGTATTTTTGTATTGCTTGTATTTTTTCGTCAAGGACATTGCATGTTTATATTACGTTATTCACAATGTAGGCTAATGTTACGCAGTGATTGTAAAGTACTCTGAAAGCATGCAAAAATATGATAGGCCTACTTCAGTTCTCAAAAATATAAATATATAACTTATATTTTTATATTTTTACAAAATGAATTGCCTTGTCAAATGACTATCGTTTTAACTTATATGGTGGAAAAGGTGACATTTGCTAGAAGGATCGAGTGAACGATCTGTAAGTAACGTATCTATGGTTGTATTTTGTAATACAAAATAATACTTGGTGTTTCCTATTGTTACTGTACTAGCATCTTGCGTTATCTAGACAATGCTGTTTCTCTAAGAAACTTTCAATTTAATCAGAAATTGTTAAAACAGTCAATAAGTGGATAAAATTGCTACTTAATGCTTGCAGGAATACAGTTGTAATTACCACTTTCTTCAGTTTAAGACGCTGAGCGAAGCTTGCTTGAAATGGGTCGAACAAACGAACGATCTTGAATTAAATTGTTGTGGTAACGGATTATAAACATCAACATGACTGTGGACATTTTTTATCTGTGGGAAGGGTAGAAAAGTTTCCTGCACAGCCTGGAAAATGACATGTGTCCATGAGAGAAGTTTCACTGCATGAAAAGTGGGATTTTCGTCAGTAAGCGGCACTGTAGATTGTCGTGAAAGATCAGGTTTACGACTGTACACGGCAGTTTGCAGGCAACACCGAAAACTGCCGTGAATTGTCAGAAATTGACGTGGGCCTTGCTTGGCAGTTGTCCCCCCCAAGACCCCCCTTCCCTTAACTCCAGGGGAGGCTTTAACATGTAAATGAACATGCTGTGAGCTATACAAATGCAAATCAGGGTAGCAGGAGTTTTAACCCATGTGACATTTTTCTAAAAGGTATTAACTTCCTTCTAAGAAAATCTCTTAGATAGATCAGGCTCAGTATAGCCTAACTGTAAAATCTTAAACTTAAGCTTGAATTTATATATTTGATGAAAGTATTCTAGATTATTTATTGTGTGTCATTTGCAATCAGTCCCCGTGAATTCAGTGCGACTCGCAATTTTGACCTATCACCGCAACTTTTACCAATCATTGCGGTCTCCTGCTAATAAGCGGCGTCATACATCAGCAAACTTTATATATCATATATCATTGACTGTCAAAATGAACGTGTTAACGCAAATTAATTTTAACGGCACTACACATATATATATATATATATATATATATATATATATATATATATATATATATATATATATATATATATATATGTGTGTGTGTGTGTGTGTATATATATATATATATATATATATATATATATATATATATATATATATATATATATATATATATATATATATATATATATATATATATATATATATATACAGGGGTTGACATTAACTTTTTTGCTCACCGGCCACCGTGGCTAGTGGTTTTCCAAAGTTACTAGCCACTCAGCATTTTCACTGGCCACAATTTTGCTGTTTGGAAATTACATTGTATATGTTTAAAGTTGATTTTGGCATATATAAATTACTTGATTTTGAATCATTTTACTTTATTTAGAAGATTTAAAACCCTTTCAAACTTTCAAATGCAGAATGACCCCCCAAATCTTGTATATCAGCTGGGATGTGCAGGTGGGCAAGGGGTGGGCAATATAATAGATTATAATAGAATATAATAGGCTAATATGAGAAAGGTAATATGACAGGCTATGAGTTATTTTAGTTAGGATATATATATATATATATATATATATATATATATATATATATATATATATATATATATATATATATATATATATATATATATAATTTAAAAAATACCCTAAGCAAATTACAAAAACAATAGTTAAAAATAAAATAAAAATTCCGATACTAATACATATTTATTTTATATGTATACATTTATTTAACATCTGTAGTCGTTTGATTAATATTAATGACAGACAGGTATTTAATTGGGCTGCTGAATGCATGGATGTAATATTTGTGACACCTATCCAGTTATTACCCACCTGCTTACGTACACTTAAGCCATAACCAACTGTGTTCATGCGATGGAAATTTTGATGAATATATATATTGTTAGCATCTTAATTTAATCTTTGTTTTATTATTTTATTAGTTCATTAACTAATTCTTATTGCTTCACTCTGCTTCTTAGCAAGGCTTTCCTCCTCTTCAGTCACATACTCATCCTATGGAAATGTGAAGTACACATTTAAAACTCACGCAATGCCCATACTCATCACCTCAAACGGCCATACTTAAAAAAATAATGCTTGACTTCTCCTTCAACCACAGCAATATTCATGCTCCACTTAAATAAGGCCAAAAACTAGGCTTCATCAAATTACGCACTGCAACGACACAATGTAATTTATTGAATGTAATTGTCATTGGATACGACTTTCATAGAAAAGAATGTAACAAAATGTGGGCGTGGTCTGTGTTGTGATATGAAACCACATTAAAAATTCCCTTAAACTGCGTTTGAAACATACAGCAAAGCAGCGACAGAGGAAAACACAGAGCCTGATATTATGCAAACATTTACCAATAATGTTGAAAGCGTTTTAAATCTGTTCAGTGGAAAATCCGCTGTGACGAATCTGTCCTCGTCTAACATCTGCTGTAAATCCAGGTAAAACTAGCTGCGTGCACGCGCCCGTCCCCAGATAACATGATCCCCAGTTGATCCGTAACACCGGCGGGAAGAAAGAAACAGCTGAATGCAATCATTGGGCTATCTCGTCAGCTTGCTCAGTTTGCTGCCGATTTTAACGAGCAGTTAACTTTAGTAATCTCCAGGTTGCTGTCCATAGATGATAGGTTGCTTGCTTTGGAGTCGAAAAACTGTGTGGAAGATACTAACTTTAAGAAGAGAAGACGAGTGCCTAAGAGAAGACCAGTCCTAAGATTGCGGTAAGACTGTTATCTAAGCTAAAGTAACCTAAAGCAAAGCTTTTTAAGTAGCACAAGCTGAAATTAGCCTTGTAAAAGAACAAATGTAAGTTGCTTTATAAAAGTGTTTTCTTTTTCTGGTCATTTTACAGGAAGCAGTACGCCGTCTTCACAACTTCGTCATAACACTCATTTAATTGTTTTCCAGCTGCATGTAAGACATAGAGACAGTACGCTGGAGCTTCAGGTACAAACATCCAGTTCTTGCATCGCAAGCAGAAGCTGTGAAGAGTTCAGCTCGGAGTCGATTGAGAAGAAAGAGGGTAAGATTTATTAGATTAGATCCGTTTTTGGTCAGTGTGACTATTTTTCAGCTGCATTTTACGCAGTACATCGCGCAATACTGATTGTCTTTATTGTTTGTTTTTACAGCTGCTACAAGCAAGAAAGAGTGTGTTAGCTGAGGATGAGGTGGGCCTTTGGAAGTGCGCTACCATAGACTTGATGTCTGATGAGGAAGACGGCATCGTTCGCGCGGTGTCTGGATGGACTGTTTGACCAGCCAGGAGCTCGCCGAGCTGTGCCACGCTGCAATCGAGATAAGAGGCGATTCCAAAGAACAGGGCAACGCACGACAGACGTCTGAAAAATGGACTTAAAACAGACAGAATGGCGCTAGTTACCTACAGCTCTGAAGCGGAAAACAGAGACTTCATGGTGCTGTAGGATTTTGGGCTTCTCGTGAGCTTCCTATTGTTGTGTGGGCAGATCTCAAACGTTTTGCATTTGGTTGTGTGTTTGTGTTTGTTCTAATAAAGCTCTTTCTTTGAATATACTGCACGTCCCTGGTATATTTTCCTTTCCTCAATAAATGAATGTCCTTGATGGTTATAATAGCGTAATCCATAGAATAACAATGACATGAATATAAAACATAATAGCATATCACATGAATATGAATATATACAATTAAAAAATAATATGCAAATCATAATTTTATATATATGTGTGTGTAAAATTATTATAATTTGGGGGTTTAAATTTATTAATTTATTACCCAGGTTGACCAATAGTAACAGATCTGCCAACCAATCACGAGTGATATTTCTTGTTTCAATGTAGTAGTTTCAACCAATACTGAGTGAGGAAATTCAAGCGTTCAGGCAAGGCGCCGCCCAGAGCTGCTATTCATATGCTAATTAGAGCCATTAGCGCCGGCGCCAGCATGCCTCCGCAAGCTCCACATACGTCATGGTTCGTTTCCGTCAATATGTGGCACAGACGAACGCGACGTTCACAGGCTGTAAACTGACGTTAATTGTCGAAAATCAGGGAGATTTCCGGCCGTTTACGGGGACGAAAATCCCACTTTTCATGCAGTGTTTGTTATCTACAGTCTCGATGATTCGGCTACAGTTACACCTGACGCTATATTATATAACACTCAGGGCCACATTAAGACCTACCTGGGGGGGTACAAATACTCAAACATGTTGTCTCTCTCTTTGTGTGCTGGTTTTGTATGTTTGTGATACATGTGACACGTTTTTGGCTGTTTAACTCTCAAACTGATTACAGAATCTGCAAAAAATAAAGCTCTCTGCCTCAGACAGATCAAGGACAACCATTTGGATTTGTGAGCTTGTTTTTTTTTCTTTTTCGCTGCAGTACTGTGTGTCACACGCTGCACAAGATGGCAATTTCAAGCTTCTCCATATGCCTACAGATAAATGTGGGCACATTACATGTAAAACAGTATAAATAAAAAATAAAAATAAAAACCTTAGTCTCAAGACAACAGTTCACAGCATTTAACCCAATATAATTACCCCCTATCTGTCAGAATTGAAATAACTGAATTGAACAGTGCTTGACCCAGACTGCTTATGGGTAGAAACTTTAGGAAACTCTTCTGTGTTTCCGTTTTCATGTGGTCAAATGCTGGTCGCTGATATATTAAAGGGGGGCGTGACCTCAGGCTGATTCAGATACGATACTACAATCCTTGTTGTTGGATTGTATCAGGACATGGTGGCCGTGGAGGTCCAGGAAAAAGCTCCTCGGAGCTTTGTAGACCGCCAGCATTTCCAGGCAGTTGATGTGCCAGGAAGAATGCCGGGCTTCCCACAGACCTCTCGCAAAGCGGCCGTCCATGACCGCGCCCCAACCAGTAAGGGAGGCGTCTGTTGAAACGCATTTCCAGCAACATGACGCTCCCAGCACTGGACCTTGGGACAGAAACAAGGGTTTCTTCCATATTACTAGGGAACGAAGGCATCTGGGCGTTACCCTGATCATACGGAATGGATTTCCCCTCAGGGAAAAGCCCCTGGTCTTCAGCCACCACTGTAGGTTGGTTTTACTTTGGTTTTACGTTGGATGCTGCTGCCATGAGCCCTAGCAGTCTCTGAAACTGCTTCACACAAAGGCTGCTGCCTAGTTTTTCTCTGGAGACCATTGTGCCCACATTGTACTCAAGCTCTATACACCTCCCAGGAGCATGGTTCTCTGGGATGGCATCAACGCTCTTCTTACGAGAGTCTCAACCCCAAGCACCGAATATGGGCCAGAACGACATCTCGAAGCCGAACTGCCATTTCTCGCGACTGGGCCATTGTGAGCCGGTCATCGATAAAATTCAGTATATGGATACCCTGGAGTCTGAGAGGAGCCAGAGCTGCATCCATACACTTTGGGAAAGGTGCGATAGGAAAGAGCTAGGCCGACCAGAACAACCCGATACTGGTATGCTTTGCCCCGAAAGCGAACCTCAGGAACTTCCTGTGGGCATGAGGGATGGAGATGCGGAATATGCGTCCTTAGATCTATCGTGACAAACCATTCCTCGAACCGGATCTGCTCACGATGGGATAGTGAGTGTCTTGAACCTGAATCTCCTCAGAGAACGGTTTAAGTACCCCAGATCTATTATGGGATGCAACCCCCCCATGCATTCACTAGAAATCGATGTGGTCCGAGCGTCATAGACGGCGGATAGCAGCATCGACTTCCAGAAAACACCACGGAGGAAGCAACCTTGATCGCTCTCCAGAAGATTTTCTTTTAGATTAATATATAGATAAGTGAGCATGATTTGGATGATAGGCATAAAATATCTACCTTCACAAATTCAGATAAATTCCATTTAATTCCTCATAATTAAATGCCACCATAATCACCCAATCAATGAACATGGTCTGAATGATAGACTGAATAAACATATCTAACTCCTCAAAGTCAGATAATATTTAATTAATTTTAATTCCTCAGAATTAAAATTCAGCCATAATCACAACCAGTCACTACTGTTTTAATATTTATTCATACGGAATCGTCAACTACACGCTTCCTTGGCAAACGTGAGATTCGATCTGATTACAACATATTTAGCTTTCATCCCTTGAGATAAAATTCCACAGGCACAAGGCTGAAATGCACAAAAAGCGCACGCGTCGAGGTATTTCTCAATAAACACAGCCGGCACCTTCAGGAACTGACGGCATGCCTCGCACCAAACAGTATCACGTACACCGATCGCGTGTGTTCAATCTTATTTTATGGCAGACCCGTAATCTACTTGCATGTATATTTCTTTCTATTCTCTTCTTTCAGAAAATAACTGAACTGAATTTTTCAAATTTTCATACTTTTGTATATATTCTTCTTCTTTAATAATTTGTATTTGACATTTCAGAAACTCACCATAAAGAATTGAAAAACCACACCTAATTTAATAGTCACATTGTGTTTTATTCATTGTCTTTGTTGTTGAAAACAATTCCACGCCCTTGATGTTTATGACAATAGTATTGTCTGTATTTTCCAGCTAGGTTTTAATTAAAGGTTGTATTTGCATCATGCTGTGTTTTTAGAGACACATATGACATTGTTACCTCAGATGAATAGAAATGATATTGGGCCTTTGTGTTAGCCTGTTTTTCACGTTTCATCACATCACAGTTCAATGGCACTGACCTGAGACCAACCCCTCTAGGTGCACACAAACATTCTTGCAAACAATAAAAACATCATAACTTGCAAAATAATATAAACATGTTTTATTTGTCAATAGAAATTAGATGTTGTTTTTCCCATCATATGTTGCTTTGTATTTTGTTCAGGCTTAAGCAAGATTATATAACATTTAGGGGCAAAAATGCAGAATAGTAAACCAACACTTGAGAATAAAATAGCAAATATCTCCACAGCTACTGTAAATTTCCCAGGAGAACTAACATAAGCAGGGATAAATGTGATCCATACAGCACAAAATATTAGCATACTGAATGTGATGAATTTGGCTTCATTAAAGTTATCAGGCAGCGTGCGAGCCAGAAAAGCTAGAATGAAGCACATAACAGCCAACAGGCCAATATAACCCAGAACAGCCCAGAAACCTATAGTAGAACCCAGGCTGCACTCGAGAATAATTTTTTCCTTATAATATTTCATATTTTTCTGGGGAAATGGAGGGGACAATGTTAGCCACAGAACACAGATTAGAACCTGTATAAGGGTAAAGGCAAGAACACTGAGTCGCTGTTGAGAAGGCCCAAACCATTTCATGACATTACTTCCTGGAAGTGTAGCCTTGAAGGCCATTAACACCACTATTGTTTTCCCAAGAACACAGGAGATACAGAGGACAAAAGTGATCCCAAATGCAGTGTGACGTAACATACAAGACCACTCAGTGGGCCTACCAATGAAAGTAAGTGAACAGAGGAAACACAGAGTCAATGAGAAGAGCAGCAGGAAGCTCAGCTCTGAGTTGTTGGCTTTTACTATGGGCGTGTCCTTCTTGCTGTAAAACAAGATGGCCACAAGCACAGTTAATCCTACTCCAAACAGTGAGAAAAAGACTAGCATTATACCCATAACTTCTGTGAATGACAGAAACTCTACAGCCTTTAACACACATTTATTTTTCTCAGCATTAGACAAGTATTCCCCTGGACACTGCTTGCAGTTATTTGAATCTGGAAAGGAAGTTATGTTTACTATAGTTAGAGATACACTGAAAGTTATTTTATTTATAAACTCCTTTGATATAAAAGAAAAACACAAAAATAGCAAATAGGCAACTTTACTTGGACCCTTGAGATGGGCTGAAGTTTACCTGTCTCATTGCTTATTTCGCCATCTGCACAGGGAATACAGTCATAACAGCAGACAGGTCTTCCTTTTTGTGCAGCCTTCCTAGTGCCTGGAGGACAGCTCTCACTGCACACAGAGTGTGGCTTCTATATAGAATAATTTGTACAAAGTTATTTATGTTGATTCTGAAGAATGAAGATAAAATAAAAAGTATAGCAATAATAGCAATATATATATATATATATATATATATATATATATATATATATATATATATATATATATATATATATATATTATTTTTATTTTTTTGTACCATCTGCAAATGCGTTTCAAGGTTTATCATCACTTACACAATTTCAAGTCACATTAATTATAATTATTTTATTTATTTTTTTAACACAAATTAGGCATATAGTTTGCTAATGCTAATGGTTTAAATATTAAATATCTAGTACAGTATATTTGATCTACAGTAAATTTAAAGTTCCATTTCTTTTTTATACTTTACTTTTTTGAAGTGATTTCACTTGAGCAATACACTGCTGACTGTCTTCTTTAAAATGAGACCAAACTTATGTCTATATTCCGAAGCATTCTTGAATTGCAAGGTTGGATAGTGAATTTTCATGTACATTTTCAAAAAGGGGATGACAGTTAACAGGTTAAATTAAATATTTTCGTTGTTTCTTTTCCTACAATGTAGATGTAGTGTAGAAAGTAATGTAGATCTTTAAAAAGCGTTGGAGGGTACTATCGTTCCTAATAAAGCTGTCATTTTAATGTCCTCCTTTCTTTATTTTAAACTTTGAACAAAAAAATTCCACTTGCCTTTAGCTGTCCTCCAGCCCAGATTATATTTTCAGTGTTAACCACAAAGCGCTGGTCAGTGGGCAGTGAGGCATCATAGTATCCTACTGGTTTAAACTGAATTGTTCCACCAGATTCCTGTTGCCAGTTCACAACTTCATATTGGGCTACTGTGGCACCAGTGTTGTCAAACCATACATGATCTCCCATCTTTACGGTGAAATTTACCTTTTTCAAAGACTCAACCACCTGGTCAAACACAAATGAGCTTTTATTGAGAAATTCATTGTCACCCTAAAATTATTATTTATTTGATGTCACTGTTTAAGCTATATTCTCTTTTACCTGCTGTGGTTGTATTGTCAGGCTGTTCTCACAACCTTCTGGTCCATTGCACTTCAGTAGACTGTGTAGTGAATTAGCCACAGCATAAATAGCTTTATAAACATTGCTTGAATATCTGTGTTCAGGCACATCTTCATTGTAATTTTTCAGTGCAAGTAGATCCTGATATCTTCTGCATTTTAATTCAATCTGAGAATCATTTCCCTGACTCTCTGAGCATGGGAAAGCTGTGTCCCAGAATGATTTTATAACATAATCTGCAAAACCTTCAATATTGATTTTTCTCACTGCAAACCCCAGTGACCCTTCCAGCACACGGACGGTTTTTGGAGTGATATAATTCTTTGAAGTTATCCACCCCTCCACACCGACCAATTGGAGACCCGTAATGTTCTGAATACTCAACTGATCAACAAGTAAGCCCATCTCAAAAAATGAAACAAATGCAACAATCACTTTTGCAGTGCTCTTTTTAATTGCGTCTACCACTTTTTTTAGTTTCTCTGGCTCTGTTCGATAGAATTTCACAGAGTACTCCACACAGATCCCCTCCTTCTGTGCTGCATTTAGAAATATGGCCATTCCATTGTTTCCATAGTCATTGTCACTGTTCACAGCTCCCACCCAAGACCAGCCAAAGTGCTTGACTATGTATGCTAGGGCTCTGCCTTGGTAGTAATCACTAGCAAAGGTCCTGAAGAATGAGGGGTGATCTTTCCTATCACTAAGACATTCACAGGAGGCTGCATGACTTATCTGAAAGAAAAGAAAGAAAGAAAGAAAGAAAGAAATAAAGAAAGAAAGAAAGAAAGAAAGAAAGAAAGAAAGAAAGAAAGAAAGAAAGAAAGAAAGAAAGAAAGAAAAAAAAGAAAGAAAGAAAGAACATCAAATTAGCATTACTGTGTGATGATCTTGTCAGACTTTTTAATGTCTACTTACCACTGGAATTTTAAAAGGTCCTGTAGTTCTCGAAAGAATCACTGTGGCAGACGACTCTGTTTCTCCAATGATGGCTTGTATAGGAGACCCTTGTCCATTGCATCTTTTCCCTGCTACAAACTCTGGACCATTCATTAGTTCCATTGTTGCACTCATAGAAGACATTCTTGAACTACATGTATCATAAATTGAGTAGCCCATAGAAACATTTGGGAGTAAATTTTCACTTCTATTAATCTCCTCAATGGCAAAGATCATGATTTGAGCCAAACGAAAATCTCTCAGATTCACACTGTGAACAAATTAAACCAGTAAGTATCAACTAAATAAATAAACAGATAAAGAAAGTGGCATAGTAATGGACATGCATGTACACACTATCTAAATGTCACATGGCATAACAAACCTGGTGCATGATAGAAGCTGAGGTTTTTGTGTAAACTCAAATGAAGGTACTGTCTCTATCCTGTGGATTGGAAAAAGTGCCCCAATAGTAACATCTCCAGCCTTAAAAAATAGCGGGTACTTTGGGTCTCCCATCATTAGACAAGGAATGTCGCCTGTCTTTGCATGTAGCAGACTAAAAAGCAAGAGTGTGTAAAGAACGAGAAGCATCACAAAGATTGAGCTTAACTACAGCTGTCAAATGTATTTGACCTGATACAGTATTCATACTTTTATAGACATAATTATTATGGATGAATGATTGTGAACATAACCAATGACCTCATAGGGCGCATGAGACAAATCAATCATGGGTAAAATAAAGTCAAGATCATTTTACAGTCTCTAATTTTCTTACACTGTCAGAATGCAGTAAATTTTAAAACTGGATATTGAATCATTACAGTTTATGCTATGCACTCAGATTACCTGTTTTTAAAAACCTGATTACACACATGGTTGCTTGCTTATTTGGGAAACCATTGACATTAATAAATATTTCAGCTGCTTTAAAGAACTCACAGGAGATTATACATTTACTCTTGTCTGAAGTTCAGTGTCACAATCCTAGTTCCCTATATCAAGGGAACTTCGCAGGGAACTGCGTCGGATTGACTAATTTGGGGATGCTCCCTAAGCATCAGCGCATCTGAAGTGTGAATGAAACAAGTCCAATCCTGATTGGTGTTACGTCATGGCATACCTGGAAGCTATAAAGGGGAGCCCGGCGCATTGTAGCATCAGTTATCGCTCTTCAGCATAGCGCTCTGTGTGAAAAACTGTCTGTCTATTTATTGTTGTTTGTCGCTCATATAAATATATTCAAAAAATAAATATTATGGCAACTGAATTTAAAAGGTGTGTGCACCCGTGTCCCCGCTTCATTTCGAATGGACACACACTCTATGTGTACAGTGCCTGGGCATTCAGCATGCTCAGGCGGCTCTCGAGGGAGCCGCCTGCAGTCATTGTGAGCTGCTGACGCTCAGGGTGTTGCGCTCGCGTTTGGCGGTCTTTGATGAGGCCGGCCAACCACGTGAGCTCCGTGGTTCTGGGCCCGCAGATCATGGGGCTCACAACTGGATTTGTCAGCGGAGATTGAGACTGCCGAGGCACTTTCTCAATCTTCCTCTGACAGTTCAGAGGTTCTCCCGGGTGTGGAAGCTCGCATTGCGGCCGCTTGCCCCGGGGTGGAGAACCCGATGTTGATTCTCTCTGGTTCCGAGGAACCGGATGAGATCAACATCGAGGCGGGTAGAGCAGAATATATGTCGCCACCTCATTCACCCGCCCAAGAGGAGCTTATTGAGGTGCTGACCCACGCTGTGGCCAAATTAAATATCGAGTGGCCACAAGACAGACACAAAATCCAGCCATCAAGTAGGCTGGATGATTGGTTTCTCTCAGTCACCTCGCCGGGGCTTGCCATTTTTTCCGGACCTGCATAATGAGTTGTGCAGGTCCTGGAACAGGCCTTATTCATCACGCATTTCCAATCCCCCCGTGCTAGATTATTCCAATGTTCTGGGGGCGCGTGAGGCCAGCTAGGGGACGATGCCGCTGGTGGAAGATGCTCTCGCAGGGCTATCTCTCACCCGAATCGGCATCGTCCCTTAAAGCCCCGGTACTGCCCACCAAGCCATACAGTATATGGCGGCGAGTCGGGCGCCAAAACCCCTTACCTGTCATATCCCGATCTGGCAAATGGAGCCTTTAGACATGCTCATAGTATAAAGACAGCTGCTCATACGCATACGGTATTCTGAATATAAACATAACCAATATATATTTAGAAAGCCAACACTTGAGAGTTTACAGCTGAATACATAGAATTACTCAGACAGTTATTAATATAGAGATATATAGGCTAAAACATAAAAATATATATATTTTAATATTTTAAATATTGTTCTTCATGTATAAAATATTATGTGAATGTAGTATAAGGACTTATAACTACAACTAAATTGAAGGCACAATTGTGGTCATGCTTTATTTAAAATATGAGGCTGTTATGGCTCAATTGATGCTACAATGTGCTCACTCGACGACCGTTTCACACTTTTGAATGTCTGAGACGAAATCCTCATTATCCTTTTGTTATGAATATTTTGTTTTTTTTAACAGACATTACTCAAATCCATTATAACATGTATGCCTGCCTACATTACCCATCAACAGCACAGTATTTCATTTAGTACTCCACATTAGCTTGTCTTTCTAAAAAATAAAAAATAAACTAAAAGCACATTATGTGAATTATTGTAACATAAATAGACAAAGCTCTGCTCCAACATAACAAATTAGAACATTAAAATTACACCTTCACTCTTTATCTCACTTCAGACCTTGAGTGTTTTTATTAGTTTCCTGTTGCGATTTAATGGACTTTTCATTCAAATGGTGATGGTAAAACATGTTATATTTATCATTTTATATGGAGCGAATCGCTACACCTGTTAGCAGTCATAATGTAAACATCCATTATTGATATAAAATAGCCGAAATCACTTGACAAATCACACAAAAACCTTATTCCATAGTTATCGTGTGTTTATTAGCTTTTTAGTTCACTTGTAGAAATGTAGAATAGACTCGCTCTTCACAGAGCCAGAATAAGGAAATGTCCACACAGGAGAAGCACGTCATGCGAGGGCGGTGTTGAGCAATATCATAAGATTGGCAGATCAGAGGGCAAATGAACGCCTGATGACTGATATATGAAGCATATCATTCACAGGAGATGAAATTAATAGAAATTGTATTCTGTATGACAAAATATTTTGCAAACATGTGATTTCTCCAAATATGAGCACTTTTGAACTAAGAGCTAAACTGAAAGCTGTTTTTTGTGATCTCTGTGAACACAAACAAACCAGTGCAGACAAGAGAGAATTAATTTGCATGTGAAAATCTATTCAAAATATCGTTCATAATGGATCAATATTAAGGCACTCCTGACATAAATTAAGAAATTAATGTCACTACAACCCAGTTTTATCATAAACAGTGTTCAAATATCGAAGCTGGAGTCTTTAATATTTCTGATGATACTGAGTTTGATAAAGTAATAGTGTGTGATGTTTAACGAGCAGTGAATGTTGAACAATAGTATACGATCTATGAAACGCATGGGGTTAAAGAGCTAGACGAGGGTGAGTGTCCCTCTCCGGAGGATATCCTCGAACTTAGAAAGACTGCTGATTTGTCTCTCCGCGTCACCAAGGAGACGGCCCGTGCCATCCGCCGCTCCATGGCCTTAATGGTGACGGTGGAGAGACACCTATGGCTAATTTTATTGGGAATGAAGGAGAAAGATAAAACATTTCTCCTGGGTTCCCCGATATCGCCTTCTGGCCTGTTCGGCGATGCTGTTAATTCGGTCGTCGACAGGTTTCAGGAGTTGAAGAAACAATCAGCGGCAGTTCCTTCCTCGTCGGCCAAAATCTGGAAAGGCTGCCACTAGTGGGCAGCCTCAGCCGTCAACCAGCTCCTTGCACCGTCATGTGCAAAAATAAATCCTAGCCACGGCAGTCTTTCTAAGAGCGGCCCCTCCCGCGCGAGGGCAATCGAGGTTGCCTCTTGCGCGGTGCTCTCGATGGGAAAACGATGTGGTAATCCCACCATCACAGAGGCTTTGTGCCAGATCGTTTTCCCAGGGACAGGTGGTGCTCCAGTCGCCTCAAGAAAGACCTGCGTCTGGGCAGCACGTGTGTCCACATACCGTAAATCATCTTCAGCTCTCTGCCGGGCATCCGCTTCAGGGAGCGAAGAACGAGGCTCAGTTAATACCCGAGACCAGCCTCGAGAGGCTGATTCCCTTAGTAGATTATCTCGGCGCATGGAAATGCCTTCCGAATATATCAACATGGGTCCTGCGTACTGTAGAAATAGGGTACAGACTGCAGTTTGGTCACCCTCCTCCAAAATTCAATGGGCTGACATGGACTGCAGTGGTGCCAGAGCGGGTTCGGTTAATGGAACAAGAAGTAAAATCCTTGCTGACAAAGGGAGCCATAGAATGGATCCCACCGTCAGAGAGGGAGGCTGGGTTCTACAGCCGGTACTTTATAGTTCCAAAAAAGGATGGAGGGCTTCGGCCGATTTTAGATCTGAGGTATCTGAACTGGTCTCTGAGGAGATTCAGGTTCAAAGTGTTAACTATTCCCACCATCGTGAGTCAGATCCAGCCCAAGGACTGGTTCTTCACAATAGATTTAAAAGATGCTTATTTTCATGTCTCCATTCTTCCATGCCACAGGAAGTTTCTGAGGTTCGCGTTCGGGGGCGAAGTGTACCAATTTTGGGTGCTTCCGTTCGGTCTAGCTCTTTCCCCTCGCACATTTCCCAAATGCATGGATGCAGCTCTGGCTCCACTGAGACTTCAGGACATCCGTGTGCTAAATTATATCGACGACTGGCTGATACTGGCGTAGTCGTACGAAATGGCAATTCAACATTGAGATGTAGTTCTGGCACATATTCATTGCTTGGGAATGAGACTCAAATAAAACAAGTTTTCTGGGGATAATATGGGATTCAATTTCGAAACACTGCACACTGATTGAATTTTGAAAACTCGTTCTCTGGAGATAATATGGGATTCAATTTCGATGCGGGCACAACCGTCCCCCGTGCGAGTCAAGACCATTCTGGCGATAGTCTCAGGAATAAGGCTGGGCCACAGCATCACTGTAGAAACCGTTCCAGAAAGTATTGGGGTATCTAGCAGCAGCGTCCAACGTTATTCCGTTCGGTTCGAGATTGCGCCCCCTATGCAAATTGGCGCATCTCATTCTCCGTTGGTCACAAGGAAAATTGTTATCCCTCGGGGCATTGTACATCCCGGGGATACAGAATCAGGGGGCAGAAATACTGTCAAGGCAGGGGCAGGGGCTGAGGCCCGGGAAGTGGCGGCTCCACCCAGAGGTGGTGGAGTCAATATGCAAAATGTTCTCGAGAGACGTCCCACTGTCCACTGTGGATCTCCCTCACGCATGTGGCCAAGGCTGCATCTGTACGCATGTCCACCGATCGCTCTGCTCCCAGGGGTCCTGGAGAGAGTGTGGCAACAAGGAGTCAGTCTTCTTCTAGTGGCTCCTCGTTGGCCGACACAAGTTTGGTTCTCGGATATAATAGCTCTGCTGGTGGGTCCCCCATGGCAAGTCCCTCTGAGGAGGGACCTCCTATCGCAGGCAGGGGGCACAATATTTCACCCCCGCTCCGAAAAATGAAACCTTTGGGTCTGGCCCCTGAGGGGGCCAGGTACCGAGAGGATGGTCTACCAGCAGACGTTAAAGAGACCCTACTCAGTTCCTGGGCTCCGTCTACAAGGAGATTGTACAGCCTCAAGTGGAGTGTTTTTACTACTTGGTGTAGAGAACGTGAGGTTGACCCAGTTAACTGCCCAGTGGCTTTAGTGCTGGAGTTCCGCCAAAAATGTTTCTCTGCAGGGTGTTTTGGGTCACCCAAGAAAGGGTTGCATGCATCAACCCCTACTATTAGTAATTGGATTGTGCAGGTGATAGCCTTGGCATATCAGGTGTGCAAACTGCCTTCAACTATAGTCTTGAGGGCCCATTCCACCAGGGGCATGGCCTCATCGGTGCCCGTTCTCTCCGGAGTTCCTATGCAGGACATCTGCAAAGTGGCCGGTTGGGCTACTCAGTACACTTTTATACGATTTTACAGCTTACACCTCCCTGCGAAATTCCCTCGATATAGGGAACGTCTCGGGTTATGTACATAACCCTTGTTCCCTGAGAGGGAATGAGCACTGTGTCTCGTCGCAACACTGCGTATCGCCTGAGAATGCTTACTTCATCATGATAATTGACGTTACAATGCGCAGGGCTCCCATTTATAGCCTCCGGGTATGCCGTCACATCTACATCATGACGTAACACCAATCAGGATTGGACAAGTTTCATTCATACTTCAGATGCGCTTATGCTTAGGGAGCATCTCCAAATCCGTCGTTCCGATGCAGTGCTCGTTCGCTCTCAGGCAGTGTTCGAACTATACTGTGGGCTTTGGAGGAGCCCACTTTTGGTCTTTGTTTTGGGGGGTGGGGTGGGGGTGGGGGGTTGGCTTGTATATTCCTTCACATACAAATGAGCGTGTCAATATATCGCTTAAGCCATTGCGGAGAGAGACTCTATACTTTCCGGTGAAATCACAAAACAAAATGCACACAAGCGTGTCCCTGCTCTTAATATACAATCATTGAAGAACATCTTTGATTTTAATAAAGGGATAATAACACGAATTGATAGGTGAAAAAGCCACCCATAAATAGTCTATAAACAAAGCATCCGGCTGTCTTTGAGTTCACATGAACAACGGTTACTCGTCAGGCTACAGAAGAATATCCTAATTCCTCCGTTCAGCTAGGCTTAAGACATCGATACATGTACCTATATCAACCTATATCACACATACCTATATCAACTCAGCCACAACACATAATTGGGTATAACATGCCTTATCACAGAATCGACCACAGAGGCTTGAAACAAGAAGTCTTTTTTTGTGTATACTGCATTTCTGAGCATTTACCTCGGATTCATGTCTCTTGGTTTGTTGGTTCCCTTTCGAAAGGGAACTCGAGCTGCGTCAGCTGACGCTACGGGGAACGCCTTCAGCGTGACAGGTGTCTGAAATCGCTATCAAATCACAATCCTACTGACCGTCGGCAGCTGGTGATGGGCTCCCAGATGGATCTGGCTCATCGTCTGGAGAGCACAGTGCTCGCGGACGATCAGCCAGGTCGCGAGGGCAGGCTGACGGAGGAGGAGTCGGATGGAGACTCCTCCTCTTCATCAGCCCGTGCTCTTCCAGTCGATCAGAGGATGGCTGTGGATGAGGAGGAAAATGAGGCTGAGGCCGAATCCTCTCAGCGATCCTGCCCCATGTATGAGGAGCTGCTGGATGTGATGGGGCACGTGATGGGGCACTGGGACTTCTGCTGCCGTGGCAGAGAGCCAGGGGAGAGGCCACCCGCCCTGACAGATTGGGTGATCGGTTTCTCCCCGACCATAGCCGCCCAGCTCCCGGGAGCCTTCCATTCCTCCCCGACCTTCACGAGCAGGTCGTGGGGGCATGGAAGAAACCCTACTCGGAGCAAATCCATCGACATCAGCGTTTTAATTTCCATTGAAGAGACGTTCGCGAATTAGCTCGCGTCTGGGCGGCCATCGACACTAAGAGCTCCGGCCCTGCCATCAAAACCCTTGAAGACGACTTCACGTCTTAATGGCAGGGCATACACGTCGGCGGGTCAGGCGGCGGCTGACTTGCACACTATGTCAGTGTTGCAGGCTTATCAAGCTGACCTGCTGAGTGACCTCGATCAGGGGGAGGGTCTACCCCCTGATGCGAGGGCCGAGTTGCGCCGCACCACGGATCTCTCTCTCCGGGCGGCCAAACAGACAGCAGTCGCCATCGGACGGTCGATGGCGGCTATGGTCGCCACGGAGAGGCATCTGTGGCTGAACCTGGCGGACATCGGGGTGAAAGAAAAGGCCTTTCTCCTCGTTGCCCCGGTCTCGCACCTTTTAGGGCTCGGTTTGAGCTGTACTTCGCAACCATCGGAGAGCATAAGTTGGTAGGATGCTCCCCTGGAGCCAAAATACTGTCACGGCTGACGCCCTTGTGTGGACGGCAGACTGCTGGACGACCAGACGGCCGCCCTGGAGGCAGGTGGCGTAAGTTGTACTCCTCTCGCTTTAGAGGGTCCAAGGCGTTTTATGCTGAGTGCACTGCTGTGGGCATTGTGTTTAGGTCCACGCTGGTAGGCGCTGCCTGGGAGACTGCGCCGTCACAGAAGGCCTCTACGGGCCGCTGGCCCTTTGGGGTTTCCTGGCCCTTTGGGGTTTTCCGGTGGGATTTGCCATCGGATAAGCACCGTCTGTCACCAATCTAATAGGGAACTGCCATTCGGCAATAGGCCTCTCCAGGCCACCCTAGAAGACCGGACTATACGTAGGCATCAAACAGGCCTCCCTGGAGGCGAGCCCCGGGAACACAGCAACCTCCGACAGTTTGCACATTGGCTGACAGGTAGCAGGCCTCTCCAGGCCGCCTGAGGGTGAGCCTCCCAGCCGGGATGCTCGGTAGGCCAGTGTATTATGCTGTCAGGCCTTTCTGGGTCTCTTTGGGAAGGGATCCCCGGACCAGGACTCGGTGACAAGCTAGCCATGAGCATGGGTGGCTTCTGGTGTTATGGCCTCATGGGCCCCCTGAGGAACCAGTAAAGCCACCTTCCTGCGGCTTTTAACAGCTAGCACCAACGGTGCCAGGTAGAGGCGCCTCTTGGCCTCCCTGGGGGGGAAACGGTTCCCTTGAGCGGGAACGCATAACTGGCTTTGTGCTGACAGCTAGCGGTTTCCCGCCGGTGGGTCCCGGCCTTGGCCGGTATAACTCAAGGGCGGGCTCATGCCCTAGCACGACGAGACTCCTTCAGGACAGGGACTGGCTAGCCTACAGCATGGTTTACCTACCAGGCTGGCTTAAGAGCTCCCCTCATTGAGGGTCATCTGCGAGCTTACGGCCGCTTGAGTCTGATCAGACGGGCAGGCCCCCCTCGGGGCCTCCCGGTTAGATCAGTCCATAGGCCTTTTTCGGCCTCCTGAGCACCCCTGTAATAAATGTGTTCAGTAGATCCTAGGATTGAGCAGAAGAGACTCCCCTCGCTGGCAAGGGTAAGAAGCACTAAGCTGAGTACTGCTCTCCAGGATTCCCGTCTCCGAGTTCTGGTCTGAGGAGGACATTGCCAGTTTGCAGTCCCTCAGTCTGGATGCTCATGAGTAAGAGCGATGTCCGGAGGCTCTGTTTTACAGACAGGGTTGGCCAAGCTGGGGTGTCCCACAGAAGTGATGCCAGGTGAGGCCTCCCTGGTGGCGTTCGGTGAAGGCTTTCCCAAATAAGTGACGGGCTGGGGTGCCCTCGGGTCCCCTAGCCACATTCCCTTAAGGGACTCCTTCCGTCGAAGTAGTAGGTCCCAGGCCTTCGAGCAAGCCGAGGGTAGGAAACCTTAGATAAAACTTAATAAGGTTCTCTCTTAGGCATATAGCTTGGGCTATGACCGTAGGGAATGATGTCACTGGCAGCCTGTGTGGCTAGAGGGGGAGTGGTTCAGACTTTCTTCGAACTCTCGTCCAGGCAGTTCTCACTGCCAGTAAGGGGCGTGCACTCCCCTCAGCATGGCGGTGTGGGTATATCGTTCCCCGTAGCGTCAGCTGACGCAGCTCGAGTTCCCTTTCGAAAGGGAACGTCACCGGTTACGTATGTAACCTTAGTTCCCTGAGAACAGGGAACGAGACGCTGCGTCCGATGGCCGTGCTTCAAGGTGTGCCTGCCCACAGTCCCTTCAGACGAAGCGGATAGCGTCATGTTGGCACGGTGCCCTTTTATACTTCCTGGTCGCACGGTGATGACATCACCAGCTGCAGACGGTCAGTAGGATTGTGATTTGAGAGCGATTTCAGACACCTGTCACGCTGAAGGCGTTCCCCGTAGCGTCAGCTGACGCAGTGTCTCGTTCCCTGTTCTCAGGGAACTAAGGTTACATACTTAACCGGGGACGATTTCTTGCCTGTTTCCCGGATTACCCATTTGCCTGTCTCTCCTGTCTTGTTTGCCTTTTTGGACTGTTTGCTTGTGTATGACCTTTTACCTGCTTTTGACTATGATTGTGGATTACCCTCTTAATTAATTCTCCATTTAGATCTCCTAACTTTGTCTCAGAGTGGTTATTTACAATTAGAGACTTTTTTTCTCTTGTGAAGTTGTTGTTTGTTATCTTTAGCAAGTTACTGTGATTCCCCCCTCCCTTCTACTTTAACTCTCATTGCTAGTTTAGCATAATACACACTTGAAATTTGGTGTCACACTTTGAATGTTATTTATATTAATAAAAATGGTTTCTGATTAACTGTAAATATTTGTCAAAAGTAAATTATTGAATAAATTTTTGTTGTTGAGTGTTTTATTTACCATGGAGTTAATAAGACTCTTAAATAATGCTCAAAGTTGCATGTGGGCCACATAAGGGCCATTAGATTTTAACAAAACTCAGCCATACTAAATATCCATATAAGGCCCACATTAGGGTCACATACAATTGTATTGTTTGGCTCACGGTTGGTGGAGTTATGGCACTGCTTTGGCTGAGCTGTGGTAAAGAAGAAGTGGGCCAGATTTGGGCCGGCAAACACAATCTAATCTGGGCCACATCTAAGCTGTTTATCTGGGCCAGATCTGGGCCAAAGGAAATTTGCTGACTGGGATATTATACCAATGGAAAGCAGAGAGTATCTTCTTTATGGTGCAGTTTACAGCATACAGATTGGATTAGCGGTTTAAAAGTTATTAAACATTTTAGAACGATAGTTATTTTTAGTCAATGCTGCATATTTTGATGACGCATCGATGCTGACTACGGAGCCCCTGAATAATCAAATATATATAACATTAATCGCGATTGATTATTCAGGGGCTCCGTAGTCAGCATTGATGCATCATCAAAATATGCAGCATTGACTAAAAATAACTATCGTTCTAAAATGTTGCGGTTTAAAAAGTTATTAAACATTTTAGAACGCTAGTTATTTTTTAGCTGCGGGCGGCTGTCTTGGTCTTTAAGGGTTAACATGAGTCTGACTGGAATCTCAATATTAGGAGAGAGAGAATGGGAACTCACCGCAGTGACACTTCGTCTTGTGGGTCGAGTCAGACACAATGCTCTCATATGGCCGGGTTGACCACAATAAAGACAAAGGTGTTGCAGAATGCTTCTGTCCCTCTCCTCCGAGGACAGGGGAGTGGAGCCGATTTGCATTGCGCTGTGAGCGAATTAAGTTGTCGACACGGATAGCCAGATCAATGAAGTCATTCAAAGTTCTCCCCTCGTTGCGACAAGCCAACTCAGACTGAAGATCCAGATTTAGGCCCTTGCGGCAGTTTTAGTGTATCATCAACCTAGGTTGTTTGAACAGCTAGTGTGTGAAATGTGAGGGCGTATTCTGCTGCAGTTTGTCTTCCTTGGCGAAGTGCCAGCAGTAATTCACCTGCCTCCTTACCTCCCTTGGCGTGTTCGAAAATCTCACAGAATTTCTTTAAGAATTCATCTAATGAGGTAAATGTTGGTTGACCGTTAATCCACACGGTAGTAGCCCGTTCTATGGACTGCATTTATATAGCGCTTTTATCCAAAGCGCTTTACATTTTTGCCTCACATTCACCCATTCATACACCGACGGCGATGTCAGCCATGTAAGGCGCCATCCAGCTCATCGGAAGCAGCTGGGGTTAGGTGTCTTGCTCATGGACACTTCGACACTTGGTCAGGTGGAACCGGGGATTGAACCACCAACCTTCTGGTTTGTAGACAACCTACATGAACCACTGAGCCACTGCCGCCCCAGTGGCTAGTGCTTTACCAGTTAGCAAAGAACAAAAAAAGGCGTTGCGACTCACATCGTTGGGGTATAGAGTGGGCTGTTGTGACATAAACAGTGTGCATTGTAGCAGAAACCCCTTGCATCTTGCTGGTGAGCCGTCGTATTTTTCAGGGAAGGCGAGGAGTGGGTTCGTAGTGGTGGAAAATGGCGATGCTGCTGGTGTAGGCGGTCTGGGTAATGGTGGATCTACATCAGCGTTGGGGAGTTGCATGCTTTGTAGCGTCTTCACTAATTCCTCGGTTACGGCGGTGAGACGGGTAAGTTGTTGTTGGTGGATGGTTAGTACAGAAACTTCTGTTGACAGACGATAGATAGCCGCTGGATCCTGGTCTGGCGAAGTCTTCTGTAACGGGGCAGCAGACTTGGTCGAATCCATTTGCAGCTTTATTATAAACAAACGTAGTCGTACAGGCAGGGGTCAACAACAGCAACAGTTGTATTCAAGGCAAAGAAGAGTCGTAAACGAGAGCAGGCAAAGGGTCAGGGCAGGCAGCAGATGAGACAGAGTAATTCAGGAACAAGCAGGTAGGTCACAGGGCAGGGAGCAAGACAAACTCGAGGGTACAAAACAGTCCAAGGTCAAACACAGGAATACCGTTTACAGATGAAGCGCTCAGAAATGTCAGCCGTGGCAAAACAAGACTTCGCAATGAGTGTGTGCGAGAGTGAAGCTTAAATATTTTGGGTGATAAGAGGCAGGTGTGAGTGTAATCAGTCCAGGTACGGGTTATGGGAAATTTAGTGGAGGAGAGGCTAATACTCGGGTGAAGGAGCCCTCTGGTGGCGATCGGAGGGAGGCACAGAGGCCAAGTTTGTGACAATGGCACTATATGCAGTGCAGCATCTGTTGTACCATATTTCATCTGAAGATCAAATGGTTTGAAATAACACAGCTCATTAACATTCACTACCTCAAAACCTCTGTCTGGATGCAGTCTGACTGTACATGCATAGTAATGGTCATCAAAACATACAGTTTCCATCATTGTACCACACAACAGCACATTTTCATCTTTCACAGCAAAAGTCTTGATCTTACAAAAATACTGGCATCTCACATGCTACATCTGTACAGATAATAAAGTCAGGGCGATACTCTGTGCTGCACACGCCTGTGCACGGTGGCTCTGGATGTTTCTACTCCAATCAATCAATCAATCAACTTTATTTATATAGCGCTTTTACAATCACGATTGTGTCAAAGCAGCTTCACAGTGTCAAACAGGGTAATATTGCGACAAAATTAGATTTGGCTGTACAGCCGTACTGGAGAAAACAGTGATGTTATCAGCTTAGTTTAATTTATCATATAGCAACAATGTTGGCAGATCAGTATTATAGTTTATAGAATTAAATAAGACCTAATTCATATATTTTATTTGTATAATAAGTTGAATAACTTTAATCATATTTTTAGTGTCCCCCAACTGAGCAAGCCAAGCCAAAGGCGACAGTGGCAAGGAACCAAAACTCCATCGGGGCATGATGGAGAAAAATAAACCTTGGGAGAAACCAGACTCAGTCGGGGTGCCAGTTCTCCTCTGGCCTATTAACACACCGTGTAAGATTATTATTCTGGCAACCTTACAGGTCGGAAATCATATTAGATCGGATTATTCAAAATTTTCAGGGTATCACGGAAGAGACAGATTTATTTAGGATGGGGCGTCAATTACACAAGAGTATGAATACATGAAAGATCGGAATTATTGCGCCGAAGACGGGTTTTGAGCATGTCGTGCCAGTGAGGCAAATTCGGAGGAGACACCATTTGACACGGCTCAGCAGACACTCCAGGATGCGTTGGTCATGTCCAGGCAGGTCCACCATCCGATCCGGACAGGGCCCAGATCCGGGATAAACCTCGGGATAAACAGAGAGACTAACATTAGCGTAGATGTCACTCTTTTTATGATGTAACGAGTACATCAGGTGTTATGGGAAGTGTTCCCGGTTCCGGCTGACCTAGTTAATGCAGCCTAACAATCAGTCAATTGAATTGAATAATGAAAGTTAAAAATGTTCTATGTGGAGACTTCCGGTTGACGGCTGATCAGTATGGCGGATTAGTCTTTGAGCTCCTCAAAGTTGGGTTGTACTTTCCCCTGAAATTCAAAGTAATTGCTTTTGAAATAGACAAATTTTGTCTGAAAATATGCCAGGGGGAGGCAAGAGAGGGCCTAGGAAAATGCAAGGAGATAAAGAACAGCTAAATTTTGAACAAGACGAAACACATGTGAACGCCGAAATAGAAGATGACGACGGCGAGGCATCAACGCAGACCCTACACGAAACAATGCTAAGTATTAGCAAACAGATAAGTGGCCTACGGACTGAGCTGAAATCGGATCTTGATGCATTCAAAGCAGACATAAAACAAGAGATGAATACTCTTAAACATGACATCAATCATCAACTAACAGTGACAAAGCTAGCGGTGCAGGAACAGAGTGAAAAACTCGAAGAAGCTCAGAATCGCATAGGAGGAATTGAGACTTGGTCAACGGCAGCTAACGACGCGGTCAAACAATTACTTAAGGAGCAAAAGAAGATGCTGGACAAGATTAACGACCTGGAATCAAGGGGGAGAAGGAATAATTTGAGAATTTATGGGGTCCGCGAAGGAGAAGAGGGCAGTTCCACAATGACCTTCGTTGAAAACCTACTTCGAAGTGAAAAGTTGATCAGCGAGGGTACTGACCCGCAAATACAACGAGCTCATCGCTCCCTTGGCCCCAACCCTCCCGCGGATGCTCCCCCGCGATCCATCATCGTGAACTTTCTTGAATTTAAGATCAAGGAGACCGTACTAAAAAACGCGTGGCAGAAAAAGATACTCATACGAGATAAGCCCGTAACGTTTGACCATGACTATACCACGGCAGTGGTGCAACAGCGCCGAGCTTATAAACATATTAAGAGCGCGCTGAAGGCTAAAGGCATCCGATTTCAATCACCTTTCACCAACCTTCGAATCCATTGGGACACGGGCCCACGGTTGTACCACACCCCGGCGGAGGCTTTACGTGAGATGAGAAATCAGGGAATCGAGGTGGAAGAACCCAAGGATCGCGGAGGTCTCGATTCGGCTGTCCTGCTGGATCAGCTGGAGAGCGCATCACCATGGCAACCCGCCCCTCGCCACAGAGACAAGGGAGTTATCAAACGCGTACGCGATCGACTACAGGAGTTTCAACGTTCCCCGCACTAGCTAAATGTCGGCATGTCCTACAGGTGCTTCTCGCTTGTTTATTTTGGGACCATTAACCCACACATAAAACACGTGCTGATTAAATCTACGGTTGTAGTCTACGAAGTTGATGCTACTTTAGGCGTTAGGAATATATTTACCCTACTTTGAGGATGACAAACCTGACCTGGAATGAGTGAAACTCATTTTGCGTTATCACTAGTTCTGGGAGGGGGCCCTCGCTTCGTGCGAGGCTTTTCCCCCTCACTTAACCTGATAACCGTCACGAGGACGAGGACGCACTGAAGGTCTCTTTGTTTAAATTAGCTGAAAATTACTATCAGATGTAAGTAATTACCTTGACAAACTATACATCATTAAAAAGATCTAAGACTAAAGTTTAATTTTTTTACCTCTGTTTTATTCTCAAAGTCTTATAGTGACCGTAATGTGTTAATATGTTCCAGGAGTTATGAATATGATCTTGGGCGTCGCTACCTTTTGATTGTAATATGCGCGTCATTTGCTCCCATTCATAAAAAAATCCTCCTTGGTCGTCATGAAGACACTCGACAAAACAACTTCCCTCAGGGCTTTTACTTCAAAAGTGTGCAGATGTGGAGAAATATTGATAGATTCTCACACGTTTGAGTCAAATTTCTATACAGAGAAGTATTATTTATTCAATCTTTATCCAAAATCCGCGGATGTGTGATTATGAGAGCAGTAGGCTGTGATATGCTGTGTTTTCAATTCATTCTGGCAGCCGGAGGGCGCTGGAAAGCTGTACTACTGAAAATTCACCCCATGGGGAACACATGAAGAACAGACACACCATGTGACATTCAGGAAGTATCTGACATATGGACATATCCACACAGCTCCCTGGGATCGTCAGATCGCTATTTTATGCAGATAAACACGTTTTAAGACAATAAACACACAATCGCGGCAATATATGGTTGGTCTGTGTTCTTTATGCCATGTTGGGTGGTTTCATAATAGATGATATTTATAATGCAATGCTATTCCACATAGCTTTTAGCATTGTATATTTTCTGTCAGATTTTTTGACCCGAAGCTATATGAGATCACATATTGTTATATAAAACACTCGACTTATAAATTATAAAGTGATATGAAGCAAGTTTTGAATAAAACATGATTTTAATCGTATAAATTGTTGTTTTGCTGGTGTGCTAAGCTAACATGCTAGCGTGCCCTAGAGATGCACCTGCCACTGAGTAAATACTTTATTTTTATGAACATTTTCTAAATGTAAAACTACTGAAATGCTTATTTGGACGAAATGCATTCAATAGAGCCTCAGTGAGGGTAAAGTGAGAGGTTTGATTTAGAAATGAGGTTTGAATAGAACAGTTTGAATAGAGAATCGTTAGTAATTATAATGCAGACAAAAGAATAATAATTGGAGCCATAACCAGTCCGCAGAAGTGTGAATGCCGGGGAGACAAACTGAATGGGGCAGTTTGCACCTCTAAACAATAGAGGCAATACAGCGACTGAAAGCTGAGAAGATGTGGCAATAAACATCAGTTGATATTTCAGCGATATCTCAAAATAAAATCACATGAAACGATCTTGTAAAACGTTTAATAAAATGCAGAGTTTTAGACTGATCATCTTCAGATCTGAAATATAACATGGTCAGACTTGTGGCTTTAGCTGTAGTGCATTTCTAGATTTCTCCAAGGCCCACTTCAATTTTATTTTCATAAAGATATATCATACAAATAAATTTCTAATAACTTTACAAAACTTTGAAGCTTATTATAGCTTTTTTTTATTATAAAAAATATTATCATTTTGACTTTACAGTAAACTGCCAGGTGTCTGCTTTCAAATGAGACCATAATTATGCTTTTAGTGCAAAGGATTCACAAACTGTATTTGTTTTAGTCTGAGTATACATTTCTTAGGATTTTTTCAAAATTTAGAAATCAGCTTAACAGGTTAATGTTGGGATTACAACCCAGAGTGTACTTTTAGTACCTCATTTTGGAAGTCATTGTGTTCATTCTAAATATACTTCTGTATGTTCATTAGTTCTTTTTCATTGCTTTTTATTTGGGAGGCTTTGGGAGGAGGAAGAGCTACATTTTATTTTATTATCGGATGATACAAAAACTTGAAATAATGTCACTGAATGTAAACGGTCTTGGGAATGCAATCAAAAGAGCAAGGGTAATGACAAAAATAAAGAAAGAAAATAAACACGTTATCTTTCTACAGGAAACCCATTTGTCACCACAAGAGCACGAGAAATTAAAAAAATTTGGATACGAGAAAATATACCACAGTTCTCATGTTCATAGTCACAAAAGAGGTGTAGCCATCCTCATATCGAAGTCGTTGAAATTTGATACATATAAAGAAATAAAAGACAAAGAGGGGCGCTACGTTATAGTGAAAGGCAAAGTTGAAAGCAGCAAATTGACTTTAGTTTGTATATATGCACCTCCAAAAAGTGATAGACACTTTTTTAAAGACTTATTTGATATGATCTCTCTAGAATCTGAGGGAATTTGTATTTGTGGTGGGGATCTCAATGTAATACTGAATTATAATCTGGACACAACTAGCCAAATCAGAAGTAAAAAAGCAATTGGAAAATTTGTAAACACTACACTCAAAGAAACTGGACTTGCAGATGTATGGAGGCTATTACACCCCACACAAAGAGACTATACCCATTATTCTGTCCCGCACTCTGTACATACACGGATTGATTATTTTCTAATGCAAAAGGAAACATGCTACAGAGTGTTGGACTGTAGAATTGGAGTCGCTGATGTTTCTGATCATAATGCGATTTTTTTAACTATCCAAATAGACTCCACACCCAAAAACTCTGTGTGGCGGCTCAATGTGGGTATTCTCAACAATGAGAAAATTGTGAATGATATTAAGCAGGAAATTGATACATTTCTTAGAGAAAATGATAATGGGGAAGTTGACCCTTTAATCCTTTGGGATGCGTTGAAGGCTGTGCTGCGGGGAAAACTAATAGCTATAACTGCACAACTTAAGAGAGCTAGAAAACAGAAGTACGAAAAATTGATGATTACTTTGAAAGAGCTAGAAAATAAATTCAAGCATAAAAGAGAATTAAATATACAAAAACAGATAAAGGAAGTAAAAATACAAATAGAAGAATTACTTAATCAAGAAGTAGAGAAAAAGGCAAGATACGTCAAGCAAAGTTATTATGAACTTGGTCCCAAGTCAGCGAAGCTACTTGCTCGTAGACTGCGGAAACAATATGCGGATACTGCAATTCACAAAATTAAAAACCCAATATCACAGAAAATTGAAACTAAACCTGAGGAGATTGAAAAGATTCTCAGGGAATATTATCAAAAACTGTATTCACAAGATGAGACCGTGAACAAGTGGTACATAAGAAATGTCCTTGATTCATTAGATTTACCTAGCATTGGGATGATACAGAACAAAACAATCACCAAAGAGATTTCACTAGAAGAACTAAATAAAGCGCTGGGAAAAATGAAGACTAATAAAACCCCAGGTGGTGATGGGTTTCCTGCGGAGTGGTACAGAAAATTTCGTGACAATCTGAACCCAATTTTATTAAGATCTTTTAACTGGACGATAAAGGAAGGCTGCATTCCACCATCTTGGAAAGAGGCCATTGTGTCGTTGATTCCCAAGGAGGGGAAAGATAGAGAGGATTGTGTTAATTACAGACCCATCTCCATTTTGAATGTGGACTATAAATTGTATACTTCAATTATTGCTAAAAGACTGGAATCATTTGTTACAGAATTGATTGATGAGGATCAATGTGGATTTATTCCAGCTAGACAAACACAGGATAATATTAGAAGAACTTTACACATACTCGGAAAAATCAACAGAGATAAATCAAGTACAGCTCTTATAAGTTTGGACGCTGAAAAGGCGTTTGACAGGGTGGGGTGGGAATTCCTGTACCAGACGCTTGAAAGATTCGGATTCAATCAAGACTCAATAAAAATTATTAGGGCAATTTATCAGCAGCCTACTGCCAGAATCAAGGTGAATGGGTCTCTAACAGATCGTTTTTTTTTGAGTAGAGGGACAAGGCAAGGCTGCTGTTTGAGCCCCATCCTCTTTGCTCTGTACATTGAACCATTGGCACAGGCTATCAGACAAGAGGAGGGAATAAAGGGTATCACTATGGGACAAATGGAGCACAAAATAGGATTATACGCTGACGATATTATGCTATACTTGCAGGAGTTGGACACCTCTCTCCCTAAACTTTTGGAGATAATTGAACAGTTTCATGTTTGCTCCGGTTATAAACTAAATATCACAAAAACTCAAATGATTCACTTTAATTACTGTCCAGGAGAAGAAATTAAAAATAAATTAGATATAAATTGGAAAACAAAAACACTGAAATATTTAGGCGTAATAATAACAAAAAACCCTGAGCTGCTATACAAAGCAAACTATAAGCCAATAAATAATAACATAAAAAAAGATTTGGAGAGATGGTCGACCTACCCGTTAGATTTTAGTAGCAGAATAACTGTAATAAAAATGAATATTCTGCCAAGGCTCCTGTATTTGTTCCAGTCACTTCCAGTGGAAATACCACTTCAACAATTTGCACAATGGGACAAAATGGTGTCAAGGTTCATATGGGGGGGGGGGAACGTCCCAGAATACGTCTCTCTACTTTACATCTGCCAAAAGAGAAAGGTGGAATGGCTTTGCCAAATTTAAAACTGTACTTTCAAGCTGCACAACTACGACCTTTGTGCCTTTGGTGTGATAACTCTTATATTGCACGATGGAAAGATATTGAGACTTCTGTACCAGGTCATAATGTTCAAACCCTGTTGGGGGAGGAAGGCCTAGATGACACTTTAAGGAAGGGTCTGAATCCTATAGTTAAATTCTCTCTTGAGATATGGTTCTCTTTGATTAAAAAATTTAAACTTAAAAATGATCAAAGAATACTAAAATGGATCGCACTGGACAATAGTTTTAAGCCGGGCATTTATGACAGGACTTTTAAGGATTGGATGAATAGGGGTCTGACAGCTTTCTGTATAGCTACTAAAAATAACAAGATGAAGAATTTTCAGGAGCTAAAGGATAGTTTCGATCTAAATAACCATGACCTTTTCAGATATTTACAATTGAGAGATTACTACTGCAAAGAAATTAAGGGGACTTCTTCTGACGTGGTAAACCCTCTTATTGAAATAATGTGTGGCGCTTATCAACAAAAGACTAATAAGATTGTATCTAAACTCTATCGGAGTCTGATGGAGAACTTGAAAAACACTACACTTTACGTAAAAACAAAATGGGAGTCTGAATTAAAGATTGTCCTCACAGAGGAGGAATGGTACCAAACATGCCGTCTACTCCAGACCTCCACCAACTCCCAACAGTGGAGAGAATTTAATTGGAAGTGTCTTATAAGGTTTTTCATCACCCCTTATTTGAAGAGTAAACAACTTGGGATACCTCAAGACTGTTGGAGGGACTGTGGTAGTAGGGATGCAAACCATGCTCACATCTTCTGGACATGTCCTAAAATTCAACCATTTTGGACTATTGTTAACAATACGTTACAGAAGGTACTGGGATACAGGATCCCAAAGGACTGTAAAGTTTTGCTTCTTGGAAACATTGCAGAAAGTGTGCGAAAGGAGGATCTTTATTTATCCAAGATTTTGTTATCTGCTGCCCGAAAGGCTATTACTAGACTTTGGCTCAAATCGAACATCCCAGATCAACAGCAATGGACAAATATAATTCAAAACATTTTCATAATGGAAAAATTAACCTACACTATAAGGTTAAGAGAATCATCATTTAAGGAAAAATGGAGAAAATGGACCCACTTTCTTGCCCTAGAGTCTGCATAACTTTTCCTCATTATATAACTATACATTGTGTGTTGAATCTGTGAGACTCTACCGATTGGGTTCTGGTAATTTTGCACAAGAGATGAAAGAAGTTATGCATATGTACGGTTTATTATTCAGTGTTTCCGAAGATCATAATTTGACTTATTGTTTGTTTGTTTCAATTGTACTAGATACCTCCTCCTAGGCCTCAGTTGATTTGGTTCGATGTTGGATATGTATGTGTGTATGTATGTATGCATGCATGTGTGTATGTATATATATATGTATATATATATATATTTTTTTCTCCTTTCTTTTTGTAATTACTTTTTGTTGTTATTATAAAACTCCAATAAAGATGCAAGTTTAAAAAAAAAAAAAAAATGTTCTATGTGTATGCCATAGTAAAGAGATGTGTTTTTAGTCTAGATTTAAACTGACAGAGTGTGTCTGCTTCCCGAACAATGCTAGGAAGACTATTCCACAATTTAGGAGCTAAATAGGAAAATGATCGACCGCCTGCAGTTGATTTAGATATTCTAGGTATTATCAACTGGCCAGAGTTTTGAGACCGCAATCGACATGATGGGGTATAATGCGTTAAGAGCTCGCTTAAGTACCGGGGAGCTAAACTATTTAGTGCTTTGTAAGTAATAAGCAAGATTTTAAAATGTATGCGATGTTTAATAGGGAGCCAGTGCAGTGTTGACAGAACTGGACTAATATGATCATACTTCCTGGTTCTAGTAAGAACTCTAGCTGCTGCATTTTGGACTAGCTGGAGTTTGTTTATTAAGCGAGCAGGGCAACCACCCAGTAGAGCATTACAATAATCTAGCCTTGAGCTCATGAACGCATGTACTAACTGTTCAGCATTTTGCATTGAAAGCATGTGCCGTAATTTAGATATATTTTTAAGATGATAGAATGCGGTTTTACAGATGCTAGAAACGTGGCTTTCAAATGAAAGATTGGTATCAAAGAGCACACCCAGGTTCCTCACTGACGACGAGGGCTTGACAGAGCACTCATCAAGTGTTAGACAGTATTCTCGGTTACTCTTTGTGGAGCTTTTCTGTCCAATAATTAAAAATTCAGTTTTATCTGAATTAAGTTGCAGAAAATTACTATTCATCCAATTTTTTATATCAGCTATGCATTCTGTTAATCTTGTGAATTGGTAGGTTTCATCCGGGCGTGAGGAAATATAGAGCTGAGTATCGTCAGCATAACAATGAAAACTAACGCCATGTTTCCTAATGATATCTCCCAGTGGTAGCATATACAGGGTGAAAAGCAACGGTCCTAACACTGAGCCTTGCGGTACCCCATACTGAACTTGTGATCGGTGTGACATCTCTTCATTTACTGCTACAAACTGATAACGGTCAGATAAGTACGATTTAAACCATGCCAAAGCAGTTCCACTAACGCCAACATAATTTTCGAGTCTATTCAGAAGAATATTGTGATCGATAGTATCGAATGCAGCGCTAAGATCGAGTAACACTAATAGAGAGATACAACCACGATCAGATGATAAGAGTAAATCATTTGTAACTCTAATTAGAGCAGTCTCAGTGCTATGATACGGTCTAAATCCTGACTGGAAATCCTCACATATACCATTTCTTTCTAAAAAAGAACATAATTGTGAAGACACAGCCTTTTCTAGTATTTTTGATAGAAACGGTAGATTCGAGATTGGCCTGTAATTGACTAATTCTTTAGGATCAAGTTGTGTTTTTTTAATAAGTGGTTTAATTATAGCCAACTTAAAAGTTTTCGGTACATATCCTAATGTCAAAGATGAATTAATGATATTAAGCAGAGGATCTATGACCTCTGGAAGTATCTCTTTTAATAGCCTAGTCGGTATAGGGTCAAGCATACATGTTGTTGATTTTGATGATTTTACAAGTTTAGCCAATTCTTCTCCTCCTATAGCAGTGAATGAGTGTAATTTTTCCTCAGTGACCCTACAATGCTCTGTCTGAAGTGATACTGTAATAGACGGCTGCATGGTTATAATTTTATTCCTAATATTATCAATCTTACTAGTAAAGAAGTTCATAAAGTCATTACTGCTGTGTTGTTTACAAACATCAGAAGCTGAAGCTTTATTTTTTGATAATTTAGCCACTGTATCGAATAAATACTTAGGGTTGTGTTTGTTTTCTTCTAAAAGAGATGAGAAATAAGCAGATCTAGCAGTTTTTATGGCCTTTCTGTATGCAATCATGCTCTCTTTCCACAAATTGCGAAAAACCTCTAGTTTTGTTTTCTTCCAGCTGCGCTCCATTTTTCTGGCTGCTGTTTTAAGGGCCTGAGTGTGCTCGTTGTACCACGGCGTTGGATTATTTGCTTTAATCTTCTTTAAGTGCCGGGGAGCAACTATGTCTAAAGTGCTAGTAAGGATAGAGTCCATAGTTTCGGTTGCAACATCAAGTTCATCTTGGCTATCTGTAATGCTGAGGAGATGGAACTGATGAGGAAGATTATGTACAAAGCAATCTTTAGTCGCAGCGGTTATCGTCCTGCCATATTTGAAGCGAGGGGATGGCTTTACAGCCTTAGGTAAATTAAGTATACATGATATTAGGTAATGATCTGAGATGTCATCGCTCTGCTGCAGAATTTTAACAGTATCAACATTTATTCCATGTGACATTATTAGATCTAAAGTATGATTAAGGCGATGAGTGGGTCCTGATACGTGTTGTCTAACTCCAATAGAGTTTAGAATGTCTCTAAATGCCAATCCCAATGCGTCTTTTTCATTGTCTACGTGGATATTAAAATCCCCAACAATTAGTACTTCATCTACAGCTAATACTAACTCCGATACAAAACCAGCAAATTCTTTGATAAAGTCTGTATTGTGCCCTGGTGGCCTGTATACAGTAGCCAACACAAATGTCAGACGGGATTTATCATTTACACTACACAACGTTACATAAAGCACCAAAACTTCAAAGAAAGTTTTACTCAGACTCAGTCCACTGCTTCCACAGGTCCCCCAAGGTCTGGAATTGGTCCTTCTCCACAATCTTCCTCAGGGTCTGGTCACCTCTTCTCGGTGTGCAGCATTTTTTGCCGCACTTTTTCCTTCCCACAGACTTCCCACTGAGGTGCCTTGATACAGCACCCTGGGAACAGCCTATTCTTTCAGAAATTTCTTTCTGTGTCTTACCCTCTCGCTTAAGGGTGTCAATGATGGCCTTCTGGACAGCAGTCAGGTCGGCAGTCTTACCCATGATTGCGGTTTTGAGTAATGAACCAGGCTGGGAGTTTTTAGAAGCCTCAGGAATCTTTTGCAGGTGTTTAGAGTTAATTAGTTGATTCAGAGTATTAGGTTAATAGCTCGTTTAGAGAACCTTTTCATGATATGCTAATTTTTTTAGATATAAATTTTGGGTTTTCATGAGCTGTATGCCAAAATCATCAGTATTAAAACAATAAAATACCTGAAATATTTCAGTTGCACGCATTCCTTTATATAATAAAAACACTACACATACTTTGTTTGACATATTTTCAATGCTTTATTTAGGTAGTCCTTTGTTTGTCAGTTTGGAGTGCACACTTACTGGCTTACATTGTGCTATGTCTGTTACTGATCCTTGTTTCTTTTGAGTTTAAGTTACCGTGAAATGAGTTGGAGTTGAGTATAATGCCGCTGGTTGCAGTGCGTGCGTCCATCCATCGCTGTTGTCTCAACTGGCAAAAGGCTGACGATCATGCAGCAGTGTGTGTGTGTGTGTGTGGGGGGGGGGGGGGGGGATTGGCTCAATGGGCTGAAGGAAATTGAATTTGATTTCTGGAGGTTTATTAGTTTTTATTATTAACATTTATTGGTTTGCATTATTATTAGGGATGTCCCGATCAGGTTTTTTTGCCTTCGAGTCCAAGTCCGAGTCATTTGATTTTGAGTATCTGCCGATCCCGAGTCCCGATCCGATACTTCTATAATACATAAAAAAAGAATAAAGAAGAGCGAAAAAACAAACCAGGATGTTCCTTATTTTTTATGTTATTCACCTTATTTTAACACTCAACAACTCTAACAAACAGAGCACTTCTGTGAGGTAGCTTGAACAATCAAGTAATAAATAACATAAATTCTTCACTTTTGGATTTTAGTGCAACATTAAAATTAAACAATTCCTGGACCGGAGTTGCAGATGCAGAACAATTAATTATGTTGGTGTGAAATAAACAGTTATGGAAATTAAATTAAATAATCTGCTCCCAATAATCCCGAAAAAAGTCTGTTAGTGCCTTAGTGACAATTTCTTCACTCAGAGAAGACGTCGATCTCAGCTGTCAATCATGACATCACACAGACGTTTTTATAGCATCAAATAACTAACTAAAACTAAACTTATTTAAAAAACGAACACTTGAAATGAAATCATTGTGATGATAACTGCCTACAATGACATAAATTAACTTTGGGGAAAAAATATTTGAAGTGTAATTTGACTGAAGTGTAATTAACAATGCTTTTCAGGTTTTTATAGGTGTAACATTAGTTTTTAGGTAGAGAAATTGAATAAAGTAGGCTAATCAAATGTAAAATGCATATTTAACAGTTTAAATTAAAGACTAAACCTTACAAAAGCTATTCAATCAAGAGCAGTGAGTGATTTGATTCCTTATCTTTTCTTTGACATTAAACAGCACGGCTACTGCCCCTTTAAGACCTAATGGAAGGCTCTGCGTCGTCTTTCTCGGCTGCATAAAGTCCTCTTAAAGCATATTCAGACTATATGTCTGCTTGGATACTCATCAAGATGGACATATTGACATACTTCTTGTGTGAGTTGGTCCGTTTAACCACAAGACTTGAAAGAGAACTCAATATTTGCGCGCTGTGAGACGAGTGCGCGCTTTCGGATGATGCACAGAGACAGATCAGCGCGCGCGCTCTCATTTGCGTCTTCTCTACACATGACGGTGAAAATGACTGCTCATATTCAATGTCAATACGGCAGCACTCGCATGAATTGAACAAAGTTTACACAGATAGACCGTTTTGCCCACGGTTTTCTTTTATTAGCGCTGTTGTAATGTATCACTGAGGAGCCAGCAGGTGTATCCATCTACAGAAATATAGCCGCCTACATAAAGCATTATTTTCAAGTTACAACCTATATTATTGCGACATCAGATGTGAGATGAACCGCGGTACAAGTGCTCACTTTCTCTCTCACCCCAGAATATACATATATATATATCCGAGTCCTGATCGGGATGTAACGTCCGATTCCGATCGAGTCTGAAATCACGTGATCGGCCCGATTTCCGATCATGTGATCGGATCGGGACATCCCTAATTATTATTATATTGAGTTGTTGGTTATTATCTTTATTTTGATTTAGTTATATTTTCAATAACTTGTTGCTTTATAAAATGTTGATTGTATGTTTTCCCCTTGTCTTGTTTAAATGAGCTCAACGTTTGCCTTATATACCTGTCTTTTTGTCTCAGTTGGGAGATCAGTCTGTTCTGTTAGGTTCTCCTGAGTTTTCTCTTCATATTGAGTTAAAGGTTGTTTTGCTGACCTCAGTTTATTTAAGTCTAGCTAGATCATTTGTTAGATTTAATTGATTTACTTTTTATTCTTTATTTTGTGACTTTTTGTAATTTTTTGGGTAAAATAAAACCTATTCTTTTGCTGGAAAGCTGCTGTCCTCGTGTCTTACTCTCTGGCCTTCTCACATATGGTGGCAGTGGTGGGATGAGCTAGTAGAGGACACAATTCCCCTCTAGTTTATATATATATATATATATATATATATATATATATATATATATATATATATATATATATATATATATATAATTTTTTTTATTTTTTTGAGGAGTTATGAGTCGACCGCCAAAGAAAGGAGCTCTAAAAATTGCTCCGGCAGAGCGAGAAGAGGTAAGAGGCGAAGAGAGGCCTACGGAGGAAGAGGCGGTTGATGGGGATAAGGAGATGGCAGGCAGGGAACCATCGTTAGCTGATGTGACGAGTCTGTTTCGAGCCCACATGGCAAAAATGGATGCTCAAGAGGCGACAAGGAAGCAGGATTATGGAGAGCAAGACCGACGATTTAGAGCTCTCCAGCATCAATTTGGCTTATTACAAACGGAGGTTCAAGCCCGCACATCACTTGCTCCTGAGTCTCGCCCTAATGATATAGATTATTTTGAAGGAGGTGGGTGAGATGATAATTTTAGAACAGTATCTTCGCATGCTCTCTCCTGAACTCCAGGTCTGGGTCCGGGAACGGGACCTTGGGATGGCAGCAGAAGCCGCGTCATTGGCGGATGTCTTTGTGGCTGCAAGGAGGAAGCATCAACCTTGGGCCTGGAAAACGGGAAATGAGACCCGACGGCCACCGTTCCCTCACTTCCATCCGAGACCTGTAGCTGGGTCGGGTAGGTCTCCCAGGGGAGATTTTCCAGACATTAAATCCCATACAAGCCTAAAGGGACCGGTTGTTTGTTTCCAGTGCGGACAAGAGGGCCACACAAGGCCAGTCTGCCCACAAAATGCAGCCCAACTGTCAAATTTATGCTATGTTCCCAGAGGTGGGGGAGCGGATGTGAACACGCCAAATGTACTGCTACAGACAATGCCGGCGACTGTAAATGGCAAAGAGCTGAAGGCCCTAATTGATACTGGGAGTGACAAGACATTGGTGAACAGGAGGTTTATGGCTCCATCTTTAGTCAGGTCCTTTAATAAATTACCCATTTGCTGCGTTCATGGGGAAGAACGAATGGTGCCCACTGCAGACCTATACATTGGGGTAGAAGGTCAAACTTATCTGTTAGAGGTTGGGGTGGCCGATAATCTTCCTTACCCTGTAGTTCTGGGTCGTGATCTACCAATACTTCTTGATCTGTTCCGGCCTTCACAACAATGCAATGTGGTGTTAACCAGAGCCAGGGCAAAGAAGCCAGAGGAACCCATACAGACTCTTACAGCACTGCCATTCTATAATGCTGACCTGGAGACAGGTCCCCCGTAATCAAAAAAGTCTTGACGCCAAAAGAAACGAGCAAGGCTTGAATATAATGCCTCCCAAATCCCCGTAGAGAGTGTATGTAAGCTAACTCCACAGGTCCAGCTACCTACCAATATAGTTCAATTACAACAAGAAGATGCTAGTCTTGCGGTATGCTTGGGGAAAGCAAGTCAGGATAATGCAGGAGAAGGACTCGTGAATAACAAGGGCGAGTGTTATTTTTTCAAACAGGGCATACTGGATACGGATCGGTGAGGCAACTGGTGGTCCCGAAGGAGGTTCGGGAGGTAGTTCTTCACCTGAGTCATTCAGTTCCTTGGGCTGGCCACCTGGGAAAAAAGAAAACAACAGCGAGAATTAAAAGACACTTTTACTGGCCCGGCCTGGAAGTGGATGTTGATCAGTACTATAAAAGCTGCCCGGGTTGCCAAAAAGTATCCATCAGGTGTCCGTCAAGAGTGCCCCTCCAGCCCCTTCCTGTAATCAGTACACCATTTGAAAGGCTAGGCATGGATATCGTTGGCCCAGTGGAAAAGAGCTGTGAAGGTAACCGGTTTTTACTGGTCATCACAGATTATGCTACGAGGTACCCAGAAGTTTTTCCCTTAAAGTCTATCAAAGCCAAGTACGTTGCAACTTGTTTAATCCACTTCTTTTCCAGAGTCGGTTTGCCTGCTGAAATTCTCACAGACCAAGGGACCAATTTTATGTCCAGTCTCCTTAAGTAGGTCTACTAGTTGCTGGGTATCAAGAGCTTGCGTACGACACCCTACCATCCTCAAACTGATGGGCTCACAGAACGATTTAATCAGACATTAAAGCAGATGCTCCGTAAATTCAATGATGAGACTGGCCGGGACTGGGACCAATGGCTCCCGTATCTCCTTTTCGCATACAGAGAGGTACCCCAGGCTTCTACTGGGTTTTCTCCGTTTGAATTATTATATGGTCATGAAGTTCGAGGACCTCTGACGTTGCTTAAAGAAGTCTGGGAAAGAGACCCGGGTAAGAGTGAGCCGACTAACATTGTGTCTTATGTCTTGCAAATGAGGGAACGTCTGGAGAAAATGCGGAACTTGGCCCAAACTCACCTGAAGGAGGCTCAGAGGCACCAGAAAGCATGGTATCGGCACGTGAGAGAGGCTTTGAGGCTGGCGAGAAAGTACTGGTGATGCTGCCGAGCCAGGAGAGTAAGCTGTTGGCCAAGTGGCAGGGCCCCTTTGAGATCAAGAACCGACTAGGCCCTACCACATATGAAGTGGTCACTCCTGGGCAGGACCGTGCTGGTCGAGTACTCCACGTGAACCTTTTAAAGAAATGGGTGGCCTGACCTGAACAGAGAGCACAGGTTATGATGATTTGCCATGTGGCGGAGGAAAAGGAAGAGGAAGATCAGTTCTTGCCCCAACCAGTATCTAGGAATATTAACCTGGAGCATCTGTCTGAAGATCAACAACCCCAGGTGAGAGCTCTATGTATCCCTGAAATTTTCTCTGAATATCCTGGCTTAACATCTTTGATGCAGCATGATGTGATATTAAAACCGGAGGCGGCTGTGAGACGTTTGAGTTACAGAATACCCGAGAGACTCCAAGAGGCCTTAAAGGAGGAGGTGATCTTGATGCTAAGATTGGGAATTATTGAACCCTCTAAAAGTGAGTGGTGTCATCCAGTAGTCCTGGGGCCAAAAACAGATGGGAGTATCCGATTGTGTATTGACTTCCGGTACTTGAACTCTGTATCACAGTTTGACTCTTATCCTACTCCCCGTATCGATACCTTAATTGATCAACTAGGCAAAGCCAAATACCTAACTACTATTGATCTGTCCAAAGGTTATTTGCAGATACCATTAACGCAGCAGGCCCGTCCTTTGACAGCATTTAGGACACCCTGGGGCCTATTTCATCTCCGGGTTCTACCCAATGCTAATTTTTTTGAGAAGGACCTGTACTACAGATGACGAACTATAAAGGCTAGATAGATAATTAATTAATGAGGTGACATAGGAGTCTTCTGGGCAGGACTACGCTAGAGCGCCCATTTCCTTTCATTAAGGTTTAAATATTAGCCTATGATATATATTTTTTAATTTCATATGTTTGTGAAAAGTGAGCAGCATAAGTAAGGTAGCTATTATACAGTATTGTTCAAAATAATAGCAGTACAATGTGACTAACCAGAATAATCAAGGTTTTTCGTATATTTTTTTATTGCTACGTGGCAAACAAGTTACCAGTAGGTTCAGTAGATTCTCAGAAAACAAATGAGACCCAGCATTCATGATATGCACGCTCTTAAGGCTGTGCAATTGGGCAATAAGTTGAATTAGTTGAAAGGGGTGTGTTCAAAAAAATAGCAGTGTGGCATTCAATCACTGAGGTCATCAATTTTGTGAAGAAACAGGTGTGAATCAGGTGGCCCCTATTTAAGGATGAAGCCAACACTTGTTGAACATGCATTTGAAAGCTGAGGAAAATGGGTCGTTCAAGACATTGTTCAGAAGAACAGGGTACTTTGATTAAAAGTTGATTAGAGAGGGGAAAACCTATAAAGAGGTGCAAAAAATGATAGGCTGTTCAGCTAAAATGATCTCCAATGCCTTAAAATGGAGAGCAAAACCAGAGAGACGTGGAAGAAAACGGAAGACAACCATCAAAATGGATAGAAGAATAACCAGAATGGCAAAGGCTCAGCCAATGATCACCTCCAGGATGATCAAAGACAGTCTGGAGTTACCTGTAAGTACTGTGACAGTTAGAAGACGTCTGTGTGAAGCTAATCTATTTTCAAGAATCCCCCGCAAAGTCCCTCTGTTAAAAAAAGGCATGTGCAGAAGAGGTTACAATTTGCCAAAGAACACATCAACTGGCCTAAAGAGAAATGGAGGAACATTTTGTGGACTGATGAGAGTAAAATTGTTCTTTTTGGGTCCAAGGGCCACAGGCAGTTTGTGAGACGACCCCCAAACTCTGAATTCAAGCCACAGTACACAGTGAAGACAGTGAAGCATGGAGGTGCAAGCATCATGATATGGGCATGTTTCTCCTACTATGGTGTTGGGCCTATTTATCGCATACCAGGGATCATGGATCAGTTTGCATATGTTAAAATACTTGAAGAGGTCATGTTGCCCTATGCTGAAGAGGACATGCCCTTGAAATGGTTGTTTCAACAAGACAATGACCCAAAACACACTAGTAAACGGGCAAAGTCTTGGTTCCAAACCAACAAAATTAATGTTATGGAGTGGCCAGCCCAATCTCCAGACCTTAATCCAATTGAGAACTTGTGGGGTGATATCAAAAATGCTGTTTCTGAAGCAAAACCAAGAAATGTGAATGAATTGTGGAATGTTGTTAAAGAATCATGGAGTGGAATAACAGCTGAGAGGTGCCACAAGTTGGTTGACTCCATGCCACACAGATGTCAAGCAGTTTTAAAAAACTGTGGTCATACAACTAAATATTAGTTTAGTGATTCACCGGATTGCTAAATCCCAGAAAAAAAAAAAAATGTTTGTACAAAATAGTTTTGAGTTTGTACAGTCAAAGGTAGACATTGCTATTTTTTTGAACACACCCCTTTCAACTAATTGCCCAATTGCACAGCCTTAAGAGCATGCATATCATGAATGCTGGGTCTTGTTTGTTTTCTGACAATCTACTGAACCTACTGGTAACTTGTTTGCCACGTAGCAATAAAAAATATACTAAAAACCTTGATTATTCTGGTTAGTCACATTGTACTGCTATTATTTTGAACAAGACTGTAAGATGTCTGAAGACATTGAGTGGGGTCAGACATGATTTTGACTTAATTTAATGAATCAAGACTTAATTATTTTGTTTTTGTTTTTTAGAAAGTCATTTTGTATACATTGTATTTTAATTTTGATCAAAGTTTATTCAATGATTGACTGTGTATTTAATAAATAAGAAGCAAACCAAGAGCATTGGGAATGGACTGATGTGCTTAAAAAAACCTACTGGCCTGTTTCTGCGGCCTTTGAGTAAAGCTGAAATGATGAAATTAAGTATTTCTGTTTTTAATAGGCTACATGTCTTAAATATATGTCTTAATTACAGGCCTATAGATAGTTATGATATTTGTGACTGCACCGGGGTCTGTCAAAGTTACGACACTGAGACTAATCATGAGTAGTCCATTTAGAAGATGGCGATCTGTTATGAACTGTAGACTACATCAATAAATTATAACAATTTCGTTCTATGGGCACTGCCACTGATACAGGCATTAGAAGATTACGCTGAGCTTGCTTCTGCTTTTCAAACATGGAAGTGTGACTAAGGCACATATGCTGTATGTGGATAAAGGCATATTTTGTACACATCACTATACAGCACATGCTTTTTAGGAGAAAATATGTAGTTTTATTACAGCTTTTATTGATAGTTTTATTTATATGTAGTAATTACAAGAAAAATATTTAGTTTTAACGACATAAGATCTTGTTAATACGAAAAAAGAAGTCGTTAAAATTACATAAGATCTTGTTATTATGAAATAAGACAAGAATGAAAATCACAGACAATTCCTTACTTATTTTGAGCAATTGAGTTTACTCATGATGTATGTCAGGGTCAAACTGGGTACAATGAGTATACAATAAAATTAAGTAATAATTTGGTCAGCCTTCTTTTTTTTCTGCTTGAATCAAAACTTTGAGCATGTGATCTTTGCTTTTTCTCTTCAGTCTATGGATGTCACTTTATAGTTGCAGGATACTAAAGTGTTTAGTTTTTGATATAGTAATTTTACTTCTCAATATGACTTAGATGGTACTTTCCCCATCATGTATTGCTTTGTGTTTTGTTCAGGCTTAAACAGAATGATATGACATTTAGGAATAAATATGCATAACAGTAAACCAAAACTTGAAGCTAAAATGGCAAATATCTCAACAGCTACAGTAAACTTCCCAGGCGAACTGACATAAGCTGGTATAAACGTGATCCATACAGCACAGAATATGAGAATGCTAAATGTGATAAATTTGGCTTCATTGAAATTATCAGGCAACGTACGTGCTAGAAAAGCCAGAATCAGGCACAAGACAGCGAGTAGGCCAATATAACCCAGAACAGCAGAGAAACCTATAATCGAACCCAGACTGCACTCAAGAATAATTTTTTCATGATAATATGTCATATTTTTATAGGGAAATGGAGGAGATATTGTTAGCCAAAGCACACAGATAAGAACCTGTACAAGTGTAAAGGAAAGAACACTGAGTCGTTGTTGTGAAGGCCCAAACCATTTCATGACATTACTTCCTGGAAGTGTAGCCTTGAAGGCCATTAACACCACTATTGTTTTCCCCAGAACACAAGAGATACAGAGGACAAAAGTTATACCAAACGCTGTGTGGCGCAACATACAGGACCACTCAGTGGGCCGACCGATGAAAGTAAGTGAACAGAGGAAACACAGAGACAATGAAAAGAGCAGCAGGAAGCTCAGCTCTGAGTTGTTGGCTTTTACTATGGGGGTGTCCTTCTTGCTGTAAAACAGGATGGCCATAAGCACAGTTAATCCTACTCCAAACAGCGAGAAAAAGACTAGCACTATACCCATAACTTCTGTGAATGACAGAAACTCTACAGCCTTTAACACACATTTATTTTTCTCAGCATTAGACCAGTATTCCCCTGGACACTGCTTGCAGTTATTTGAATCTGGAAAGGAAATTGTGATCACTAGTTAGAGACAAAAGGTCAGTGGTTTTTAATGTCGACCTCCTTTGATAAGACATTGCACCTTGATCAGGAGAATAAGAATACAAAAATAGCAACTAACCAGTTTTCTTTGAAACTTTGAGATGGACTGAAGATTACCTGTCTCATTACTTATTTCTCCATCAGCACATGGAATACAGTCATAACAGCAGGCAGGTCTTCCTTTTTGTGCAGCCTTCCTAGTACCTGGAGTACAGCTCTCACTGCACACAGACCTTGGCTTCTACAGTACATGGAAAATATGCATATAGTTTTTACTGACTCTGAAGAATCAAAATACGTAAGATTTGCAACTGCAATATAAGCTATTGTAAAATGATTGATTTTGAATGCCTTAATAACATAACAATAGGTCCCACTTTATATTAGGTGGCCTTGACTACTATGTACACACAATGTAAGTAGAATGTACAAATATGTATGTATACAATGAGTGCATTTTATATGAAATAAATAATTTAAATGATAGTTAAGTTTAAAGTGGGTCTGGACAGTAGCTTTTTATGTACTGTTACAGAGAAAATAGCAATATTACTCAGCATCATTACTCAGATAAAATCTGAGAGATTTTTGTCCTTCCATTGACAGCCTACGCAATTACCACTTTGACACGTCAACAAGTTCATAAAGAGATCATAAAACAAACTTGCATGAATTTGGCAGTTTAGTCTGAAATTTCCAAAGAGACACGGTTGCGTTATGTTATAAAAAGATTGAATTTAGGCTTTTATTTACATAAGCATTCATCAACGCACACATCAGTCATGGTAAATGTAAGTTGAAGTATATTCTTGCTTAAAGTGCAAGAACCAGTTTAGGTTTATTATCGTGTGTTACACAGAACATTTGTGCTTATACAAGAATTAATGAGTTTGTTCTTGTGTGTCAAGCCAGTATGATTGAGCATCTGTTTATGTTCGCTGATGAATGTTTATATGTATATTTATGAACCCTTGGAAGCATCAAAGTCAGTGGAGGGACACAAATATCTCTCTTTTTTTTAACTTATCCTTTAAGTTAATTTTCTAGGACCAAGATCATGTTAGCTTCCTTCAAACAAACTTGCATTCATACATTTACCATAGTATGCATAGGCAAATAAATGTGTGTTGCTGCACCAGTTGAAATAATCTATAAAGAGCATGTGTCATTTACCTCCAGCTGTCCTCCAGCCCAGATTATGCTTTCAGTTTTTAGAAAAAAGTGCTTGTCAGGAGGTAGTGAGGCATCATAGTATCCCACTGGTTTAAATTGGACTGATCCATCAGACTCCTGCTGCCAGTTCACAATTTCATACTGGGCTACTGTGCCACCAGTGTTGTCAAACCACACATGATCTCCAAACTTTACTGTGAAATTTACATTTTTCAGAGCCTCAACTACCTAGCAAAAGACAAATTTGTATTACCTTTACACTGTCAGACATAAGATTAACCTCTCCCTGTCTTTGATGCTAGAACTGTAATTGCTTACATATACCTCCTGTGGTTGTATTCTCAGGCTTTTATCACAACCTTTTTGCTTTCTGCATTTGAGTAGATTGTGTAGTGAATGAGCGACAGCATAAACTGCTTTGTAGACATTACTTGCATATCTTTGTTCTGGCACATCTTCATTGTAGGTTTTCAGCTCGAGTAGATCCTGATAAATGCTGCAATTTAATGCATACTGAGAAGAATTCCGTTCAGTCTGTGAGCATGGAAAAGCTGTGTCCCAGAAAGCATTTATAACATAATCAGAAAACCCTTCAACATCAATTTTTCTCATCGCAAACCCCAGTGAACCTCCCAGAAAATTAAACGTTTTTGGAATTATCAAACTCTTTGCAGTTATCCATGCCTCCACACCAATCATTTGGAGCCCTGTAATGTTCTGAATATTTAGCTGCTCAAGTAGATTTTTCATCTCAAAACTGGTAAGAAATGCAACAATAACCTTTGCAGTGCCTTGTTTTATAATGTCTACCACTTTTTTTAGTTTTTCAGACTCCGTTCGGTAGAATTTCACAGAGTACTCCACACAAATGCCCTCCTTCTGTGCTGTTTTCAGAAATATTGCCATTCCATTGTTTCCATAGTCATTGTCAGTGTTTACAGCTCCCACCCAAGACCAGCCAAAATGCTTGACTATGTATGCTAGTGCTCTGCTCTGATGGTAATCACTAGCAATTGTCCTGAAGAAAGAAGGGTACTCTTTCCTATTACTGAGACATTCACATGTGGCTGACTGACTAATCTTAAAAAAGCAGAAAGAAAGAACAGGACACAATGTAACAGTCATCAGTATAGTAACTGTGTCAAATATTTAGTGTTATTGCTCCTTACCACTGGAATTTTAAAAGGTCCTGTAGTTCTGGACAGAATCACTGTGGCAGAAGACTCTGATTCTCCTATGATAACATGTATAGATGATTGTACATTGCATCTGTCTTCTGCTGCAAAATCATGGCCATTCAGCAATGCCATTGTTGAATTAATAGAATACAGTCTTGAACCACAGTTATCATAAATTTGATAGCCAACTGAAACATTTGGGAGCAAACTTTCACTTCTGTTAATCTCCTCAATGGCAAAGATCATGATTTGAGCCATCCGGAAATCTCTTAGATTTACACTGTGATAATATTAAACAAATATTATGAATAAGAACAAATAAACAGACACACACACACACACACACACACACACACACACACACACGCACACACTCACATATATATATATATATATATATATATATATATATATATATATATATATATATATATATATATATATATATATAATCTACACATTAATGCATCATATTGAATAATAGTTTTTATAAATAATATTCTTTAATGTTTTGCTAACCTGGAACATGATAGAGGTTGAGGTTTTTCTGTAAATTCAAATGAAGACAATGTTAGTTTACTGTGAACTGCAAAAATTCCTCCAATGGTTACGTCGCCATCCCTGGAAAGCAGTGGGTACTTAGGTTCTCCCATTATTCTGCAAAGTGCATTTTCCACCATTGTTTGAAGGTGATGAAAAAGCAGGAGTGTGTAAAGAAAGAGAAGCATCCCAAAGATTGAAATCTGCACCTAACAATGCAAATGATCTGATACAGTATATCCATTTTTATAGACATAATATATATGGTTGAATGATTTTGTATGTAGCCAATTAACTCATTGCATAGACAGGGCCATCGCTACATGGGAGAAAAGTGGTTATGATTCTCAGGCCCCCTGTGATTTCAGCTATCAGAAGAATATAAATGTTTAACTAATGTGGGCTATGTGAAGTAACTCTTTATCTGCCACCAGGGATCCCGGGCCCTATGCATTGGCAGTCCTGATGGGTCCCCCTGATCCCAAAATAAAATAGTTGCTATAAATAGTATGCTATAATTGCTACACTGTAAAAAAAATAAAAAATGAAAAAAGGCTCCAATAGAAAACATTTTAGTGACTGATCACATCTACATTTTTCAGTTTGCCGAATTACAATTCTGTGAAGTGATACATTTTTCATTTTGCCGAATTGAAGTTCTGTGAATTGATGCAATTTAATTCACAGAACTTCAATTTGGCCAACTGAAAAATTTAGATGTGATCAGTCACTTGTAAATTTTCAATTGGAGACCTGAATTTATTTTTACAGTGTAATTACAAAGTGAAATAGCTTTACTAAGTGTAAATAGATTCTAAAAGTAGTTATTTGCAATATGTTTAAATAGCAATAACATGCAATTTATACTTTATTTTTACAAATACATACTATTTGCATCTCAGTACATTAATAGGATGCAATAATAAGTGTAAATGATTACATTTATAAAAAATATTAAATGGATGCCTGTAGAAGCCTTATTTTGCGTATTTTCACTGACAAATATTGCAAATTATGTGGTGCATTTCAGTCTTTAGGCCCTATTTTAACGATCTGAAACACAAGTGTCAAAACGCGAAGCGCAAGTAACTTTGTGGGCGGGTCTCGGCGCTGTTGCTATTTTCCCGGCGGGATAAATGGCTCTTGCGCTCGGCGCAAATCTAAAATGGGTTGGTCTTGAAGTAGCTTCATTATTCATAGGTGTGGTTTGGGCGTAACGTGAATAAACCAATCAGAGCGTCATCCAACATTCCCTTTAAAAGCAGGTGCGCAAGTTCTATTATGGATTGCTATTATTATGGCGTTTTTACCAGGCGCACGCCAGGAGTGGTTCACAGCGGGGAGACTGATGTTCTTGTAAGAGCAGTGAAAAACAGAGAAGTTGTGTTGTATGGGGATGGGAGAAACCCACCCAAAATAGCGTCGTTTAAACAGTCGTCAGTTAAACAGTTTTTCAGACGATTTTTTTTCCTGGTTCTTGACGGACAAACCAATTTGTCAGATGTCCTTATATACATGTATGTCTTGCCACTATTTGGCAAACAGGTCTGATCCTTAATTACTACAATTAGCCTGAATAATTTGTAAGCTAGATTTATGCCTATTTTTTCACATCTTCGTGGCACACCACAATGATTTCCGTCATCTCATGTGTTAATATTTTTTTTAGTGTAACAATTTATGATTTGCAAAAATAACTGTTGCATTTGTGTAGATTACATAAGCAAAGTGTATGCGCATTGTGCACGCTATACATTATGGTCAAGCATGCGCCCTTAAAATAGCTTAATGAACAACGCGCAACGTGCCACTGACTTTAGACTAGGTTTTTTTCTGGTCAGTGGCCCAATTATTTAATGAAACAGCAAAACAGCACCAGGGATTGTTTGCGCCGGAACACGCCTCCTTTTTTGCGCTGAACCGCCCAGTTCATTCACTAGTTTAGCGACGTGTTTCTGTGGAGGGAAAAGTGCGCTTTGCGCGGGTGCAAAATAGGAATGACACATGCGTCGGTGTACAAAGTCAATTGCGCTGGGTGCAAGATAGGGCCCTTTAAGTATTTGTGTTTAGATTGTGAAAAATGTATTTGTGTGTACTACTTAGATAATTATTCTCTAATTTTACATTGCAATATGTTGCATGTTAAAATTATACACTGGCCCTTTAAGAATTGCGAGTGTAAATTACGCAGTGGTTCTTACTTTTTTGGAAATAGAGTTGCACAATTTACTGCATCCCTGATATTTAGGATTTAAGATAATGTTTGTTTCTTTTATTGTATTTGCTTGATTTATGCGATGCGAACATGCACTACCCAATTAATGTTTTTGTTTTTATTTTTATTAAATATTTCGATAGACACTTTATCTCCACTTTTAGGACATTTTATTCATTTGTATTCAAAGTAAATGGGTTTCCGATGTGATGTGTGATGGGAAAGGGGATTTGCCAACTTGCCAACAAGGCATGCTATTTGCACTTGGTGTGGATAGACTCTCCGAATATAAAATATTCCAGACTTTTCAAGGCCCCTCCCTCCCCTTGGGGCTGTGCCACATTGAAGAAATCCTGATTATTTGAATTATCACTCCTACCTGTAATCAGCAATCATAGGTGGGGTGACCACTTGTAAAGTCCTGAAAATTGGAAGAAATGTACAATACTACAATTGAGAAAAGAAGAAGCAATAGGTTTTTCAAATGTAACGGGGAAAGGGAAAAGACAAACACAAAAGAAGCAAAAAAATATTGCTTTGCAGAAATTGTGGTTCCCTGAATTTTTTTCATTCAGTAGCTTTAGAATGCTATTTGCTTTAGAAGTTCATTCATTCAATAGCTTTAGAATGCTATTTGCTGACGTGACACACAAGATCAATCTAATCAATACTGTCACATTTTTTATTTGTTTTACAGTTTTAGAGAAGTACATGACATGACTCAAATGTAATGAAGTTGGTTTATTTTAAACAAGAAACCATAAAACGTTCAAACATAAAAATAAATAATAGAAACACCAGTGCTTTAGCCTAGAAATCTAGACGTAACCTAGCGACAGCAAATCTATTTTGCCACCAGTGTAGTCCAGAAACTCTCAATATCCTTCTGAGCTAGAAAAAACAAACTCTGGTTTACTCTGGTCAGGCCATTAACATTGTGTATAAAGTCGGTGGGCAGGCTTAGCATAATGAAGGCAGAGTTGTGTGCTACTTGTAATAAAAAGAAGCTGTCGAACGGCGGTCTTTAGAAATGGATTTTGCCAAATCAGTCTAAATCTGTGTTAGTGAGCACTTCTCCTTCCAGCAATCCATCCTTCTTACAGATGTAGCATATCAAGATGCTGATTAGATAGTATGATTATTGCGCAGGTGTGCCTTAGGCTGGCCACAATAAAAGGGCACTCTAAAGTGTGCAGTTTTATCACACAGCGCAATGCCACAGATGTCACAAGTTTTGAGGTAGCATGCAATTGGCATTACACCAGTTCAGCTCATGAAACATGGGGGCAAAAACAAAAGTGGTGTTTATAATTTTGTTCAGTGTAATTGAGTTTTCCTAAAGTAATACGAAGAGACAACACATTTGTATGATGGCAAAAGCATTTATTTGTTGAGGATGACATTAAAATTGAAAGGGGAGGAGTATGTTATGCATTCTAAGAGTTCCATGTTTTTTCCTTACGAGATTCCGTACTAGTTTCCCTGTTGTATTGCACATGCGCAGAGACACACAGCGTGTTACCTGTATCCCTGTTACAAATGATTACAAATAATATTTAATAATATATCATATGATTAATTTAATGTACAGACATTATTTACAACTTAATAAGCCATATATTATTTTTTGTAGTGCTGATATTATATTTATGTGCCATTCTATTAGATTAACTGAACAATAAGCTAGTAATTATGTTTTAGTAATTACTGCTGGTTTTGCGGTTATAAATTGGTAAAATAATGTAATAAAGACAATTTGACCCCTTATTCTAAAGTTAAAGTTGTTTCCACATTAATTATGGCACATCATTTTCAAGTTTATTGACCAGAATAAGTCAATAGTTAAGGCTAAATAATAACATAATAAAAACAATGAGTCTCTGTTCTAAAGATAGGTTCTTATTTACAATATTGGTTTGTTTAGCAGTTATTTTGCAATGTGATCTTACAAGAATGTGTATCTTTATGAAAAATATTGTTCTATAACACATACTTTTACTTACATTTTCATACACTAACTTGTTGAAAGCACTAAAAGTACTAAAAGTATTCCACTCTGTTTATAACTTTTGCTATAAAAACTTTTTTCAAAGGATTATGCAAAACAAAACTACACTTTAAAATCTTAAAATGAATAACATTTCTTCAAAAATAATCTGAAAACATGTATTCTGTTAAAATGTTTTTTTTTAATAAGTTTGTGAGTCAATCTGGGAAAATCAGTCTGGGTCAATCATACACACTATTTACAAATAAAATATCAGTATCATGTGGCCAGTCATTTATGTGTCAAAGCTTTTATTACTGTTTTATTATGTTAAATTAATATATAATTACACAATTACAATGCCAATATATTCCGCCAATATTATCTTCTCTCAATATGACTTTGACAGAACCTTTGCCATCATATGTTGTTTTGTATTTTGTTCAGGCTTAAGCAAGAGTATATAACATTTTGGTGCAAAAATGCAGAATAGTAAACCAAAGCTTGAAGCTAAAATGGCAAATATCTCCACAGCTACAGTAAATTTTCCAGGTGAACTGACATAAGCTGGAATAAATGTGATCCATACAGCACAGAATATGATCATACTGAATGTGATGAATTTAGCTTCATTGAAGTTATCAGGCAGCGTTCGAGCCAAAAAAGCCAAAATAATGCACAAGATGGCAATTATACCAATATAACCCAGAACAGCCCAGAAACCTATAGCAGAACCCAGACTGCACTCAAGAATGATAATTTCCTTATAATATTTTAAATTTTTGTTAGGAAATGGAGGAAATATTGTTAACCAAAGCACACATATAAGAACCTGTAGAAGTGTAAGTGCAAGAACACTGATTCGTTGTTGTACAGGCCCAAACCATTTCATGACATTACTTCCTGGAAGTGTAGCCTTGAATGCCATTAGCACCACAATTGTTTTCCCCAAAACACAGGAGATACAGAGGACAAAAGTAATCCCAAAAGCTGTGTGACGTAACATACAGGACCACTCAGTGGGCCGTCCAATGAAAGTAAGTGAACAGAGGAAACACAGAGACAATGAGAAGAGCAGCAGGAAGCTCATCTCTGAGTTGTTGGCTTTTACTATAGGGGTGTCCTTTTTACTGTAAAACAGGATGGCCACCAGCACCGTTAATCCTATTCCAAACAGTGAGAAAAAGACTAGCACCATACCCATAACTTCTGTGAATGACAGGAACTCTACAGCCTTTAACACACATTTATTTTTCTCAGCATTAGACCAGTATTCCCCTGGACACTGCTTGCAGTTATTTGAATCTGGAAAGGAAGTTGTGATCACTACAGTTCCAAATACAAATGACATTATATTTGCTAAGACATTGCATATAGAAACTGTGAATGAAAACACAATGAAGGAAATAACCAATGTTCAGTAAAACTGTGAGATGGGCTGATGATTACCTGTCTCATTGCTGATTTCTCCTTCTGCACATGGAATACAGTCATAACAGCAGACAGGCCTTCCTTTTTGTGCAGCCTTCCTAGTTCCTGGCGGACAGCTCTCACTGCACACAGACCTTGGCTTCTATGTAGAAAAATCTATTTAAAGATCATATCTATTTAAACTGACTCTTAATAATTTAAATACATTTCAAAGTATTATTGACAACAGTTTATTGCTTATTTAAAACAATAAATGACTGAAATTTTTATTGACAAATTATTAAAAATAACTAAAAAATAAAATTATATATATATATATATATATATATATATATATATATATATATATATATGGAATTATACAGAATACATTTTTACATTTTTAACAGATGCAGTATCATGAGGAATGGTATAAGGCACGGTTTAGATTAAAAAAATACACTTGTGGCATCCTTTCCATAGATCAATGCAAGTATTTAGAAATTGTGCTCCCCAAGTAGGATGAACTTTGATAAACATGTCAATGCCATTTACCTCCAGCTGTCCACCAGCCCAGATTATGTTTTCAGTCTTAAGCACAAAGCGCTGGTCTAGGGGCAGTGAGGCATCATAGTATCCTACTGGCTTAAACTGAATTGATCCATTAGAGTCCAGCTGCCAGTTCACAACTTCATATTGGGCTACTACACCACCAGTGCTGTCAAACCATACACGATCTTCCATCTTAACAGTGAAATTTACCTTTTTCAGAGCCTCAACCACCTATTGAGAAAAAAAGACATTTTAACACTTAAACCGAAATGGATTATTATCTTGCTCCTACTTGCTAAATGTAGCACTCATTTGATTACCTGCTGTGGTTGTATTTTCAAGTCTTGTTCACAACTCCCATTGTCTTTACATTTAAGTAATTTGTGTAGTGCATGAGCCGCAGCATACACTGCTTTATAGACGTTGCTTGCATATCTTTGTTCAGGTATATCTTCATTGTAGTTTCTTAGCATAAACAGATCACGATATACAGCGCAACTTGATGCATATTGAGAAGAATATGCCTCAGTCTGTGAGCATGGAAAAGCTGTGTCCCAGAATGATTTTATAACATAATCTGAAAAGCCTTCAATATCAATTTTTCTCACTGCAAACCCCAATGACCCTCCCAGTACATGGAAACTGTTTGGAATAAGCAAACTCTTTGCAGTTATCCATGACTCTACACCAATCATTTGGAGGCCTGTAATATTTTGAATGCTTAGTTGCTTGAGTAGGATGTACATCTCAGAAGTGGTAAGAAATGCAACAATTACTTTTGCCATGCTTTTTTTAATTGTCTCTACGACTTTTTGGAGTTTATCAGGCTCTGTTCTGTAGAATTTCACAGAGTACTCCACACAAATCCCCTCCTCCTGGGCTGTATTCAGAAATATTGACATTCCATTGTTTCCGTAGTCATTGTCACTGTTCACAGCTCCCACCCAAGACCAGCCAAAGAGCTTCACAATGTATGCCAGTGCTCTGCTCTGGTGATAATCACTAGCAATAGTCCTAAAAAAGGATGGGTACTCTTTCCTATTACTGAGACATTCACATGAGGCTGCATGACTTATCTGAAAAAGAAACAGTGATACAGTATGTAAATCATTATAGTGATTCTCATGTTTTGTTGTTATTGCTCCTTACCACTGGAATTTTAAAAGGTCCTGTTGTTCTGGACAGAATCACTGTGGCAGAAGACTCTGTTTCTCCTATGATAGCATGTATAGGAGATTGTCTATTGCAGCTGCCTCCTGCAGAAAACTCTGGACCATTCATTAATGCCATAGTTGCACTCGTAGAAGACAGACGTGAACCACAGCTATCATAGATACGGTAGCCAATAGAAACATTTGGGAGCAAACTTTCACTACGGTTAATCTCCTCAATGGCAAAAATCATGGTCTGAGCCATTCGAAAACCTCTTAGATTCACACTGTGAAAACATTAAAAAAGTGAACAGGTAAATACAATAGAAAAGTAGAGGGTATACAGCATTTTTGCTTTTTAAAAAGAAATCAAGATAGTATTATAATATTATATCCAGATATAATTTTAATATAATAATAATAAAATAAATAAATAATAATAATAATAGTAATATAATATTATATTGTATATTGTATATTTCCAGTGTTTAATTGTAACAAACCTGGAGCATGATATCAGCTGAGGTTTTTTTGTAAATTCAAATGAAGGTAATGTCTCTATGCTCCGTATGGGAAAAAGTGCTCCAATAGTTATGTCTCCATCCTTGGAAAGCAGTGGGTATTTGGGATCTCCCATCATTCGGCAAAGATACTTTTCTGCTTCTGTATTAAGTTGATGGAAAAGCAGAAGTGTGTAAATAAAGAGAAGCATCACAAAGGTTGAGCTCAACTGAAGATATCAAATGCAAGTGATTTGATTCAGTATTTGCATTTATAGACATCATTATTTTGGATGACTGAGCACATGAGCAAGTTGAGCAAGTCAAGGAGGTGTTAGAGTCAAAGCTAATTTAACAGTCTGATTTTCTGAAATTATCAAAGCAGTAAAGTGTAAAACTGTTTAATTAGTAAATGTTTCACTTTCAGTATGGAACTTGCATTATCTTATCTTATGTTTGTGTTTGTTCTGTTTCCAGGAAATTATAAACTGGATCAATACAGTTTAGGCACCTTCATATTACAACAAAGCAAAATTCAGTCAGGACCACTTCGTCAATAATTTTATTTTATTATATACTATTATAACTGTAGCATACAGCATGTAGCTTGATTGACATGGCCTGTCTGAACTGACGGACCACTTTATTTATTAAAAATATATAGTGTACAAGTGTTGGTCGTACGGTTTTGTTCTGGGCAAAGCTAAGCAATGACCGAAAATGTTGCTTAATAATCTATTTATGGGGGAAGCACCATCCCAAGCTCAGCAAGCATACACCACAAGCAGCTGCAAATTTAGTACAACAACCATTGTATAAACCAATTTAGAGCGTTTAACATGCTGTTAAATCGCAAAACCCTTTGACACGTACGATCACACCGGTGTGATATATTCTAGGCTGGTCCCTGGAGCATACGATCACACCAGTGTAATTAGAGCATACAGTGATCAACTGCCAAATTCAAAAATTTAAATATGCTTTAGCACATTGACTGGCCCTTAGCCAGAGACTGAGTTAGTGAGAGACTGACTGAGCTCAGTGCCTTTTAATGTTTATTTTAGGTTCCATACACTTCAAAGTACATTACACAATCACAAAAACACTAGCAAAAACAAAATATAGTTTGTAATTCCATACTTGACATTATATAACAGCAAGTTATCCGTCTCCTTCAGTGTAAAAATGCAAGGACAGTGCAAAAACCCACAGTCTGTGATGATACCGTTGACTCGTACGATCAGTCCAGGCTGTTCCCTCACTTAATGTTCCCTCACATATATCATGCGATGTGTATGATCTTGTGTTTTAAATCCAGCAGGCTTCGACTTCCTTTCAGTGTTGTAAACATGCAATGGTGGTGCGGACGCACATAGCCCATGATAACTTTACCGATCAACTAACACAAAATGATCTGCCAATGGTGTGAGGAAAATCTTATTTTTGTTTGTCTGGTCAGATGCCTTGGGTTGAAGAGATGCTCGCTAGCCATGTCTCGCCAGGGTCTGCATCTGCCATAAAGGCTCCAGCTTTGCCCACAAAACTGTTAAAAATAACATAATCATTAGTGGGCAAAGCATACTCGGCAGCAGGTCAGGCCGCCACATATCTGCACACAATGTCGATCATGCAGGAATACCAGGCTGACCTGCTGAAAGACCTGGGTGAGAGCCACGAGATCGGAGCTGACCCCATCAATGAGCTGATCTCGCTCTCCAGGCCAAAAAGGAGACGACCAGATGCGTCTGTCATTCTATGGCAGCCCTGGTGGCCAAGGTGAGACATCTGTAGCTCAATCTTACGGAAATAAAGGAATATGATAAGAGCTTTTGCTTGATGTTCCGCTGTCTCCGGGAGGCCTATTCGGTGACACCATCACCACTGTTACAGAAAGGTTCATGAAGGCAAAGAAACAGGTTGGGGCCCTCAAGCAGTTCCTTCCCCGTAAGACCCAGGTCAGCAGTAGACGCTGAGTACGAGGTCCTCCCATAGGGCGCAGCAAAAACAGTGTGTCGCCACTCATACACCCCCGCAGAAAGGGTCGTCGGGTGTGTGCCGTTCTCAGGCACAGCCTTCTAAGAGCAAAACTGGTCTGATGACAGTCATTGTGTTGAGGAGGGCTGCGCCTAAAAAGTCCTGATGCCATGAGGTCCAGGACAGTTAGGGTGATCCCCTCCACGGGCAGATGGTGTGTACCGCAGCATATGGGATCCTTGGAGGGAAATCACGCTGTTGAGTCAGTTTCTCCCTGCCGGTTCACCGCTTCAGGTCACTGCACTCACAGTGCAGAGCACATCAGAGGCCAGTCTCGAGAGGCTGGTACCCTTAGTAGATTTTGTGTTGGAGTGGGAGAATCGGCCACATATATCTCGATGGGACCTGCAATGTATAAAAATTGGGTACGTCATTCAGTTCAGATGTCGTCATCTCAGTTTTAATTGGGTCCGCGCCACAGGGTGGAGCAGGCTCTGCTGATGACTCTGCTGCAGGTACAGACTCTGCTGCAAAAGGTGGCTATATAAAGGGTTTACCCCTGGACAGGGAGTCAGGCTTTTACAGCCGGTACTTCATAGTGCCAAAAAAGGATGGAGAGCTGCTCTCCATTTTAGATCTTCGCATTCTGAACGGAGCAGTAGCAAAGCTCAAGTTCAGGATGCTCACACTCAAACAGATCATGTCTCAAATCAGGCCTGAGGACTGGTTTGTAACGATACATCTCAAAGATGCAAATTTCCATATCTCCATTCTTCCACAGCACAGGAATTACCTGAGGTTTGCTTTCAAGGGAGACGCATACCAATATCGTGTGCTTCCTTTCAGTCTAGCTCTTTCCCTCCACACATTCAAGAAGTGAATGGTCTTGCATATGCAGGAGATGCACATGCTCAATTACATCAACAACTGGCAGATCCTAGCACAGTCATTGTGTCATGGTGTGTCTCTGACCACGAATGCCTCCTTGACGGGCTGGGGGGCGAACATGAGTGGTCGCTTAGCCCAGGGTCTGTGGCAGGAGCACCAGCATTCATGTCACATAAATTGCCTGATGTTGTCACATAAAATGTTTGCAGTGTTTCAGGCTCTGAAACACTTCTTGCCACATCTCAGGGGCCATCATGTGCTTGTACGCACAGACAGCACATCGGTGGTCTCCTACATAAACCATTAGGTAGGTTTAAAGTCTTGTCGCTTATACAAGTTGGCGCCTTATCCTCCTCTAGGCTCAGAGAAAATGTCTGTCAGTAAGGGGAATGTACATCCCAGGGAGCCATGATGTGGAAGAACACATCCTGTCAAGAAAGGGGTCGAGGCCCGGGGAGTGGAGACTCCAAACCGAGGTGGTGGAGCTCTTTTGGGAAAAATTTGGCAGGGCTCAGATTTACCCTTTGGCTATTTGGTCTCACTCCACTAGGAGTATGGCCGCCTCCCAGGCACTTTTAGCAGGGCCGTGCATCCCTGCAAGACGTTTGTGATGCGGCGAGGTGGTCCTTACCATAAACTTTCATCAGGTTCTACGAACTGGACATAAGCGCTACTCCGGGGTCTCGGGTGTTCACTTCATAATGACACAGGTGGGCATCCAGACTCATATGAGGACGTGGGAATTCTCGTTTCCCAGAGCGGTGATGCAGCGCGAGTTCCCTTGAAAGGGAATGTCTGGGTTACGACTGTAACCTTAGTTCCCTGAATAGGGAACGAGGTGCTGGGTCACCCTGCCATACTCCTTGCATGCCCACAAGAGCCTTGTTTCGGCTTTTTCCAGAAGCTAATTGCATGTGTTTGCTGGCTTGCTTTATAGTTTCCGGGTCTATGACGTCACCCGCCTATGATGTTCCATCTCTCTATTAAACTGCTGACACGTGCTTCACGACGCAATCATGCAGAGGCTTTCCCAGAGCTGTGACGCAATGTCTTTTCATAACCGAGACGATTTCAATCAGAAACAAGATTACAGATACAAACTATGCAATCAACTATCACAAACTATGCATCACTTCAACAAAAAAACACTCAAGATGCATGTTCTGAACTAGTTTTTGCAATAAATACAATAGAGAGGAAATTATTAAATGAAATGCTAAAGCACTAGCTATTTAAACATTAGCATAATAGACGCGGTTCTCATCTTTCATCTCCTTTTGTGTAGATCAGATCGGACAAATCCATGAAACAACATCATACATGTCCGTGTAAAAAATGCCGGAAATGCCGGAATAGCGGATTGCAAAGAGTCATTGCTTGGCTCCGTCTTTATAGGTTTGAGATGGGCTGAGATGATTCAATCACGAAAGAGAGGGTCACTATTGAAAACCCTACTTCCTCGTGACTCAATCAAAATGGGTAATGTATTTAGAGCCCATCTTTCTTTTTCCGGAAAGTGTATAGTTTTTATATTGGTGCCATTTGTTGTAATTTGAACAAGATATTCGGTGCCGTCAGGTGCTCGTGATCATAACGATAGCATGCATGATATTATTGAGAGTTAAGAGTACAGAGATACAGGACTTACACAGTTAAAATCCTACAGAATTTGATTTTACATGAAGTAAACATCCTAGCTTATTTAATAGATGATATAAAGACATTAAATCAACGCAATATGTATATTTGGTGCAGTGAAGAGGTAATTTTCATCTAAATGTCTGTATATTGTTGATCTGTGTTTTAAAACAGTCTCTGTGTATGTATGGGTCAGAGGTTGAAAGCAGGGGGGTTTGTGGGCTCTGTATGCTGGAGCCTAAAAATGTCTCAGGTGTCATCAACTTCTGCATTTACAAAGTCTCTCTTTGGGGTTAACAATATGGCTCTGAAGTCCTGGGGCGTCCCAAGACATAAACGGACAATACCCTCTTAGAAGGTCTTTCGGGAGACAATGCTGGCGACTCATCTGTTAATCAGTAATATAGTTGCAATACAAGGGACCTTTGTTGGGTTGATTAGATCATCCCAGGATGCATGATTATCGGAGCTCTGGTCATCAGGTCATGTGGTTAAATATTAATGAAATCAGTTACCATCTGCCATTATCGCTACAATGAAGTTGTGTGAATGTCACAGGTCGGAGCGGACCACCTCCAGCGCGGGTCTCGCTCCTCCCTAAGTTTCCACCCCGAGGAGGTCCCAAAAACACCCCAATGACCGGACAGACGAGGACGGGTAGGTTAAAACAATGTTTATTAATTTAAAAAGGTTATAGGAAAGGGGAGAAAGGGATACTAAAAAGGGGAACCGGCCCTCTAGGACTGGGGCCTTGGGATCTGAGTCGCCTCTGACTCTCAACGGATCTTCCCAGCTCTCTCTCTTCCTCGTACGAGCCTGGGCTTACAGGTGAGTATACAGGCGGTCCACTGGGCTCTTAGCTTTGGACGTACAGGTGAGTACACAGGCGGTACACTGGGCTCTTAGCTTTAGAAGTACAGGTGAGTATACAGGACAGTACACTGGGCTCTTAGCTTTGGGCGTACAGGTGAGTATACAGGACAGTACACTGGGCTCTTAGCTTTGGACGTGCAGGTGAGTATACAGGCGGTACACTGGGCTCTTAGCTTTACTCACGGCTCCGTAGGTAGACAGACGTCGGCTTTAGCGCGTCAAGTCTCAGGTGGCTGGAGAGGGCGTATTTACACACAGCGGACTTCCAGCCTTCCTCACTAGGACAGACTTCTATGGAACACGTTAACGTTGACTTCCCACACGTAGTAGAACAGTCCCACGATGACGCAGAGCCCTTGGCTCAGTCCTGAAAGCACTTCACAGACATGGGAGCATACAGAGACAGTACATAAGCTCCTTCTACACAGCAGCCAATTCAACTTCCCTTCCTGTTATACTCCACACATTATTCACCGCAAGCTCTTGCTTCATACCGTTGCCACACCACCACCAGGTGGGGGAAAGAGGTTGACGAGTCACAGTCGGGTGTATATACATATGCAACGATCGCCCATCGTCACCAATTCACTTCCTCTAATGCAGGGCTTTCTCTTCGGCCTGGAGAGGGATCACTGACAGCATTTGCACAGCACTACAATTCTTCAGGTGTACACATATCAAAAAGACTCACCCACTGTACTCCACACACTCACAGTGAATTAGGGTCAGAATCACCACGTTGGGCCGGGAAGTAGGTCCTGGATAGTAGAAAGGGTCAGTGCAGAGGATGACTTTCAGCACACTCCTTCCTCTTTTCAATATGTTTCCAGGGACTTCTCAGTATAAACAATCTCTTCAAGGCAGTAATAATACATATCAACACAATTGCTCCAAAAGGAATTCTTCAAACACTTAACTCTGTGTTTCCTTCAGCCCAGTACTCTGTTTTGACTTTGCCCAGTCTTTACCATCCGCCTCATTACGTCCCTCCAACACCGATCGCTCTGTCTCACCCACAGCGTTTGCCGGTATCAACTTCACCCCCCCGCCCCCGTTTGCCGGAATCAACTTAACCCTTTGCTGTTCTCCGGATACCTTATTTATATGCCTCCTTTTCTCTGAATTGCCCAACCACCAATCGCCACGTCCATTTGCACAGCTGTTCTTAATAATCCCCCATTTCAGTTGCCCGGAGTTACCGGAACTGGTTGCGTGTCTCATGAACAACGGTCCGGGCGGAAACATTTCCGCCATTTTAGGTTCCTGCCGCATTAAGTCACTCCGTGACATGAACAACACATGATATCTGTATACTTATGCCCACATGCGCACTTTGGTCAAAACAGCATTTATCATTTGAATTTCGTGATAAATTGGACAGAATATTTAATATGGTCATGTGGGAACTCGGACGGAAGTATCTGTTCCATGCGTACAATAAGCCTACTCTTTGGTTCCATTCGAACACCCCCATGTTAAAGGGTTATTTTTTGTCTTTCAGTAACTCTTTTTAATGTTGTTTTGTTTATTAAGTAATGCTATAGTCCTGTTTTTTTCCGGACACATGTTACAAGTTGTTTCTGTGAATTGCAACAATGCATTTGCTTCAGGTTTTTGTTGCTTTTATAAGTCTTTCAAAATATACCTTAGATTTAAAGTCAATCTCAAAGCTCTTTCATGTTTTAGACGAATAATGCCTGTCAGTCTTTCTGCCACTCAGTGGAATAACCGCTGGCCGACGGTGACGCTACCCTGCTTCTTACAGCACGCATTTCCTGTCTGAAGTCCCTAATACCACTTCCCAGGGCAGCAAAGCCTTTAGCCTCTTGTTAGAGCATCGGGGTCTCATGCTAGCTGACCCGGGTTCGAGTCCCGCTTGGAGTAGGCGGTTTGAACTGAAGGGGTTGCAAATGCAACACTCCCTTATGTGCTATCCCATATTTTGAGTACCAGACACTGAAGCATTATTGGGCCTGTAAAAAGTCAGAGTATATTTATTTATTATTGTTTATTTATTGTTATTGTGTAAGTATAAACATATGTATATAATATGTGGCTGGCTTGTAATGACTACGCCACCCCGAAATAACAGGGAAATTGCCAAAAGGACACGCAAATAAGCTCCACTTGGAAAAGGCAAGAGGCGTGAGTTTCCGTTTAGACAGATATTTTTATTAAAGTTAAAAAGCTTACAAAAACTAAAATCCCAAACACAGCATTTAGTTGTCGTAATCAAATGGGAAAATTAATTGACGTAGGGGCTGAGACTTCCTTTATAAGAAGCGGGCTAGTATGGTGCACCCAGTGCACAAAAGGAATCCCACCAATCAGAAACACATCTATAACAAAAGAACACTGCAAATGATGACCAGAAGTAGTTACACAGCAATAAATAGCAACCTGTATTGAAGTGAAGCCTGTGCAACCCAGCTCCAGCCCGCTCCCAAGGAACATTCAGCTTCTGCAAAACACAAAGGGGAATCACATTAAAAAACAAACAAAACAATCAAAATACTAAGCAGATCTAGGCAGAATCAAGGAAACTTACAATACTCACATAAACAAAATATATTTATAAAATATAAATACCAATTAAAGAAAACAAAAAAAACGTATACTGTCCCAACAGCAAGGATCACAAGCTCAGCTCAGCACTGACCACAGCTCAAGATTGCAATAAAACCGAGATCATTGTTAAAACAGTCAAACATAACAAAAGACCTGAGAATTAGAGACAGCAATACAAACAAGTAATAAGAAAAACAATTATCGGGTCCACTTAGCCACTGGACTAGGACTGTTGATGACCCAAAGCAGCAGCAGCCCAGAGCGCGGATTGGAGAGACAGAGTGTGAAGGCGTGATACAATGCCTTAAATAGGACCCTAAACATAGACATTTATTAAACTTTCACTTAAATCATACATTATTTACAAGGGAGAAACAAATTACACATCCTTATACTTAGACAACGTGTCACTTACAACCACAAACGCACTCAACAAAAGTCATATTGTAGCTCCTTTAATTGGTAGGTAAACAGCTGGCACTCCGACCCGGCTACTGTGCTGCCATGACGCACGGATGGGCACACCGTACTAAAACGCATAACTGTAGGTACCTCAAAACTTCCCACAGCACCGCAAATGTACCACATTAAAACTTACCTGAGGGTAAGCAGTATACCACACACACACATACACAGCCTTATCGGACCAATATCACACTAAAGTAAAGGAGCGCATGATATCACTACATAGAATTCAAATCCAACAACAAAGCTACATTGCTACCAACACATACCTATGCAATCCACAACAGTGAAATGGAAAAGGGAGCGGGCTTTCAACCAAGACACCAGGGGGCATGACAGACATATACGAATGCAGATCGGTACCTGATAGGCCACACTTAAATGATGCTGACGTTTCAAACACGTCAAAAACATCACTACATTTTACCCCGCGTTTTTTGTAGTCGTCCCGACGATGACCCCACAATGTCTGGTATACAACACAACCTCCTCGTGCCACCTGAAAATATGACATGGTCTGCAACCTCAGCCTAACATGACTCATGAAGACTGGTCACTTATTCAATACACGGGTTCCTTGTGCCACCTGGGAATATGACATGGTCTGCAACCTCAGCTTAACATAACTCATGAAGACTGGTCACTCATTTAATACACGGGTTCCTCATGCCACGTGGAAATGTGACATGGTCTGAAACCTCAGCCTAACTTGATCCATGAAGACTAAAAAAGGGGTATCTTTGATAATGGAAGGAGAATTACAGGAATTTAGAGAGCTTGTTGCTCAACTTAGAGCAGACAATGATAAATTGTGACGGGGGTGTCTGAGTTGCAGGGGGCCTAGCAACCGATTTTGACTTTATAACAGTCAATCCCTCCATTCTTCCACCACTGACTGGTACTAATACTCCAGTAACTGAAAGGTTTGTATTTGTGCCTAGAGATAGGAGGTGCCCAAAATTTAGTGGGAGGTCTGGGGGTGGGTATTAATGAATGGTTTAAGGAAGCTGAGGCATGTATGAGAGCCCGTTATTTATCCCCTGCGGATCAGGCCTTCTTTCTTTTTGATCACTTAGAGGGAGAGGCGCGAGAAGAGGTACTATATCGTTCAGATGAGAAGGTGATCCTGAGAAAATTATTAAAGCACTGCATGAGTTGTATGGATGCTCATTGTCATATATAGCCTTGCAGGAAGCTTTTTTCTCCAGGAGGCAGCAAGAGGGGGAAAATCTCTTGGAGTTTTCCCTCGCCTTGATGAGCCACCTGGAGAAGGTTAAGCGACAGTCGCCAAATGCCATAATAAATACTGAAACGGTATTGCATGACCAATTTACCGAACACCTGAATGATGCTGCTTTGGGACGAGAACTTAAACAGCTGCTATGCAGACAGCCTAATTCCACTTTATTTATTTTTACTTTATCCACTTTTATTAGACGTGTGGAGTGAAGCCCTTCATTCAGTCATCAGGCGTTCATTTGGTCTCTGAGCTGTCATTCATCTTACTGCTCAAACCACCCTCCCTCACGATGCGCACCTCCTGTGTGGACACTCCTCATTCTTGGTCTGTGAAGAACGAGTCTATTCTACATTTCTACGAGTGAACTAAGAAGCTAATACACACAATAACTATGGAATAAGGTTTTTGTGTGATTGTTCATGTGATTTCGGCTATTTTATATCAATAATGGATGTTTACATTATGACTGCTAACAGGTGTAGCGATTAGCTCCATATAAAATGATAAATATAACATGTTTTACCATCACCATTTGAATGAAAATCCCATTATATTGCGACAGGAAACTAATAAAAACACTTGATGGTGGTATAAAGTGAGATAAAGAATGAAGGTGTAATTTTAATGTTTTAAATTGTGTTATGTAGCTTGATGGTAACTGAAGCTCTAATGCACCTGTTGCAATAAGAGCTTTGTCTATTCACAGAATGTGCTTTCAGTTTTGTTTTCTTTTCTTTTAGAAAGACTCTGGATAATTGTAGCTGACTAAATTAAATACTGTGCTGATAATGGGCCATTTAGCCAGGCATACATGTTATAATGGATTTGAATAATGGCTGTTACAAAACAAAAGATTCATAACAAAACAATAATGAGGATTACAACTCAGACATTCAAAAATGTGAAACGATCTCTGAGTGAGCACATTGTAGCATTAATTGAGCTGTTCTCCTCGCAAGACATTAGACAAAAGACTTTGACTTCAAAAAACGTGTCTTCAGGCCAACAAACTTATTTGATAAAAGAAATCTAAAAAACAGTCCAGACATGGTCTGTCTTAGAAAATGTTTCAGCAAATTTCCTTTGGCCCAGATCTGGCCCAGATAAACAGCTTACATGTGGCCCAGATTAGTTTGCGTTTGCCGGCCCAGATCTGGCCCACTTCTTCTTTACCACAGCTCAGACAAAGCAGTGCCATAACTCCACCAAACATGAGCCAAACAATACAAATGTATGTGGGCCTTATATGGAATTTTAGTATGGTAGAGTTTTGTTAAAATCTAATGGCCCTTATGTGGTCCACTTTTTTGGGACCACAACTTTGAGCATTATGTAAAAGTCTTATTAACTCCATGGTAAATAAAACACTCAATAACAAACATGTATTAAATAATTTACTTTTGACAAATGTTTACAGTCACTCAGAAACCATTTATATTAATATAAATAACATTCAAAGAGTCTAGACTCTAGCAATGAGAGTTAAAGTAGAAGGGAGGGGGGAATCACAGTAACTGGCTAAAGATAACAAACCACAACTTCACAAAATAAATAAAGTCTCTCATTGTAAATAACCGCTCTGAGACAGAAGGTAGGAGATCTAAATGCAGTATTTATTAGGGATGGCTGATGCGAACCTGATGTTTCGACGCTGTGTCGAGATCCCGAAGCGCGGATGCTTCGAAACACTGCTCTGAGCTGTGATTCGACACACCCATGTCACGTGACTACCGCTAAACGAAGCACCGAAGTGTTTCATCAGGTGCGCCTGTCGAGACTGCTTTGATTAAAAGCGGCGGGAACAAACCACACAGTACACACATCTCAATGAACCTCATTCCCCACAGTTTAAAAGTGAAGTTAATCCATCTTCACCTCATGGGTTTAGTGAGAGGAGAGAGATTTTGTGAGATAAGTGAGATTTATTGTGCGCTATGGTTAATTATATTTAGGCTAGATTTAAATGAGATAGGCTATATTGACTGATCAGTGACATATAGGATAGATATAGGCTAGTAACACATTCATATAGGCTAAGTTAGAATTATAGATATAGAATATATAGAATTATATATATATATATATATATATATATATATATATATATATATATATACAGTCTTGTTCAAAATAATAGCAGTACAATGTGACTAACCAGAATAATCAAGGTTTTTAGTATATTTTTATTGCTACGTGGCAAACAAGTTACCAGTAGGTTCAGTAGATTGTCAGAAAACAAACAAGACCCAGCATTCATGATATGCACGCTCTTAAGGCTGCGCAATTGGGCAATTAGTTGAAAGGGGTGTGTTCAAAAAAATAGCAGTGTCTACCTTTGACTGTACAAACTCAAAACTATTTTGTACAAACATTTTTTTTTTTGTACAAACATTTAGCAATCCTGTGAATCACTAAACTAATATTTAGTTGTATGACCACAGTTTTTTAAAACTGCTTGACATCTGTGTGGCATGGAGTCAACCAACTTGTGCCACCTCTCAGCTGTTATTCCACTCCATGATTCTTTAACAACATTCCACAATTCATTCACATTTCTTGGTTTTGCTTCAGAAACAGCATTTTTGATATCACCCCACAAGTTCTCAATTGGATTAAGGTCTGGAGATTGGGCTGGCCACTCCATAACATTAATTTTGTTGGTTTGGAACCAAGACTTTGCCCGTTTACTAGTGTGTTTTGGGTCATTGTCTTGTTGAAACAACCATTTCAAGGGCATGTCCTCTTCAGCATAGGGCAACATGACCTCTTCAAGTATTTTAACATATGCAAACTGATCCATGATCCCTGGTATGCGATAAATAGGCCCAACACCATAGTAGGAGAAACATGCCCATATCATGATGCTTGCACCTCCATGCTTCACTGTCTTCACTGTGTACTGTGGCTTGAATTCAGAGTTTGGGGGTCGTCTCACAAACTGCCTGTGGCCCTTGGACCCAAAAAGAACAATTTTACTCTCATCAGTCCACAAAATGTTCCTCCATTTCTCTTTAGGCCAGTTGATGTGTTCTTTGGCAAATTGTAACCTCTTCTGCACATGCCTTTTTTTTAACAGATGGACTTTGCGGGGGATTCTTGAAAATAGATTAGCTTCACACAGACGTCTTCTAACTGTCACAGTACTTACAGGTAACTCCAGACTGTCTTTGATCATCCTGTAGGTGATCATTGGCTGAGCCTTTGCCATTCTGGTTATTCTTCTATCCATTTTGATGGTTGTCTTCCGTTTTCTTCCACGTCTCTCTGGTTTTGCTCTCCATTTTAAGGCATTGGAGATCATTTTAGCTGAACAGCCTATCATTTTTTGCACCTCTTTATAGGTTTTCCCCTCTCTAATCAACTTTTTAGTCAAAGTACGCTGTTCTTCTGAACAATGTCTTGAACGACCCATTTTCCTCAGCTTTCAAATGTTCAACAAGTGTTGGCTTCATCCTTAAATAGGGACCACCTGATTCACACCTGTTTCTTCACAAAATTGATGACCTCAGTGATTGAATGCCACACTGCTATTTTTTTGAACACACCCCTTTCAACTAATTCAACTAATTGCCCAATTGCACAGCCTTAAGAGCATGCATATCATGAATGCTGGGTCTCATTTGTTTTCTGAGAATCCTCTGAACCTACTGGTAACTTGTTTGCCACGTAGCAATAAAAAAATATACGAAAAACCTTGATTATTCTGGTTAGTCACATTGTACTGCTATTATTTTGAACAAGACTGTATATAGATAGATAGATAGATAGATAGATAGATAGATAGATAGATAGATAGATAGATAGATAGATAGATAGATAGAAAGATAGAAGATATTCATAGGTGATATCTTTTTGTTTTATTTTATTAGTTTATTTAATAGGGACCAAGCATATTCATGAACATTGTTGTATAAAAATACACCATGTAAATATGCCAGAATTAGTAAAAATAACTACTTTTCATCTGCAGTCCCTATAGGCAGATAACAAAAATAACAAAGACAGCCAACAATCATACAACATCATTCACATTCACCAAAAAAAAAAAAAAATTACACAAATGGCAAGACATTGTTCATTCACCTCTATACTACATTCAGATTTACAGTGTAAGTGTACATGCACTATTGATAAATGTATGACAGTTACATATTAGTATACCTCTGGTTTTCAAGAAGCCACTTTTTTAAGTGAGTTTTAAAGGTGTTGAATGTAGGAAATTACATTCTCTTATTGAAAGGGGCAAGCTATTCCAGAGTTTACCACCTATTACTAACAAAACATTTTGCCCAAAAGTGGTGAGCCTAAATGGTATCACGCAGTCTCCTATGATACAGGCCCGTGTATAACCTCCACTGTCAAGTCTTTGAAAAAAGCCATGCAGTGGAGTGGGAGCAAGATTATGTCACATTTTGTATACTAAACAAGTGTACTTAAACGCCTAAAATTATCAAAGCTTAAAAATGTATGCTTCTCTAAAATATCGCAATGATGAAATGACAATGCTTTTTTTTAATCAAAAACTAAATCTCGTACTACATCTGGTGTGGGAGCATTTCCAATTGGAAACACCACATAAAGTGATGCAGAATGCAGGATCCATTAACTTAATTTTCAGTAATTTTCACTCATTTGTATGTCATAATTCATATTTTTTAATAAAAATGTTATGGAACAAATGACACATTGTGGCTTTATTTCTTTTAATAATCTTAATTTTTCAAAAAAACAAAACAAAAAACTAAAGTTATTTACAATGAGGAGGCTACAGGTTACACAACCAAGTAGTTGTGAGCCAGATGTTAAAAACGTTTTTGTTTTTTTGTTTTTTTTTACATAGTAGATCACAGTCAAGGTTATTTCAGATCAATACACGCCAGTGTCCACTAGATGGCGTCATGGAGACGAGTCTCGGGTGTTGTTTCGAAGCTTCGACACATTTGCTTCAACTGTTTCAGTGCTTCACGAAGCCTCGGTCTGCCCATCACTAGTATTTATTAAGAGGGTAATCCACAATCGTAGTCAAAAACAGAAAAAATGTCATACAAAGCAAACAGTCCAAAAAGGCAAACAAGACAGGAGAGACAGGCAAACGGGTAATCCCGCAAACACGCAAGAAATCCAACAAACCAAGTGACATGAAACCGAGGAAAATGCTCTTAAATGCAGTGTACACAAAACAAGACTTCACAGTGAATAATAGAGATAACCAGGGGGTGCGTCTCAATCAGCTCCCTAGTTCAGTTGTCAGGGCACTGATAAGGGAGTCAGCCCATTGAATTATGTCCTGATCAGTGCCCTGACTAGTGAACTAGGGAGCTGATTGAGACGCAGGGAGGGTGAGGAAAACAGGATAATGAGACACAGGTGTAAACATTGAGTGCTAATGAGTCCGGGCAAAGGATAATGGGTAATGTAGTTTATGATAGAGTGACAGTCCGGATTGGACTGCCCTCTGGTGGTGAGCACGGGCCCTCACACTGGTGAATTGTGACACTAATTAGTGTTGGAAGTGTGTTGCTGGGATTCGCGTTGTCTCAACTGACTGCACCTGCAATAAAATGTTAAATTTAAATAATGTTAACAGCAATACAACCTGGAAGCTAGGTCTGCATAATTATGATTAAAATAAATGGTAAACTAAACGGATAGTTCAACCAAAAATATAATTCAGTCATCATTTATTGTCACCTTTTTTTTATTTTAAAATCAATGTAAAGCATCACTAGCCAGGTTAAGATTTGAATTTATTGATTTATTAATTATTTTTTTGCTCAAACAAACAAACAAACAACCAATATATATAACACACATTCAATAAATCCGAGGGTGAGTAAATAACAGAATATTAATTTTTGGGTTAACCATCACCAGACACGAACAAAAAGATGTCGTTCCCCTCAAAAGATCTCATGGCCACAACACACTCGTGTCACGGAGTGACTTAATGCAGCGGAACCTAAAATGGCGGAAATTTTTCCGCCCGGACCGTTGTCCATGAGGCAACTGAAATGGGGGATTATTAAGAACAGGTGTGCGAATGGACGTGGCGGTTGGTGGTTGGGTGAGTCAGAGAAAAGGAGGCATATAAATAAGGTATCCGGAAGAACAGCAAAGGGGTGAAGTTGAGTCTGGCAAATGCTGTGGGTGAGACGGAGCGATTGGCGTGTTGGAGGGACATATTGAGGTGGATGGTAAAGACTGGGCGAAGTCGAAACAGAGTACTGGGCTGAAGGAAATACAGAGTTAAGTGTATGAAGAATTCCTTTTGGAGTAATTGTGTTGATATGTATTATCACTGTCTTGAAGAGATTGTTTACACTGAGAAGTCCCCGGAAACAAATTAAAGAGGAAGGAGTGTGCTGAAAGGTTGTGGTTTTGACGTTCTCATATGGTCATCCTCTGCACTGACCCTTTCTACTATCCAGGACCTAATTCCCGGCCCAACGTGGTGATTCTGACCCTAATTCACCATGAGTGTGTGGAGTACAGTGGGTGAGTCTTTTTGATGTGTGTACACCTGAAGAATTGTTGTGCTGTGCAAATGCTGTCAGTGCTCCCTCCCCAGGCCGAAGAGAAAGCCCTGCATTAGAGGAAGTGAATTGGTGACAATGGGCGCTGGTTGCATATGTATATACACCCGACTGTGACTCGTCAACCTCTTTCCACCACCTGGTGGTGGTGTGGCAACTATATGAAGTAAGAGCTTGCGGTGAATAGTGTGTGGAGTATAACAGGAAGGGAAGTTGAATTGGCTGCTGTGTAGAAGGAGCTTATGTGCTGTCTCTGTATGATCCTATGTCTGTGAAGTGCTTTCAGGACTGAGCCAAGGGCTCTGCGTCATCGTGGGACTGTTCCACTACGTGTGAGAAGTCAACGTTAGCATGTTCCTTAGAAGTCTGTCCTAGTGAGGAAGGCTGGAAGTCCGCTGTGTGTAAATACGCCCTCTCCAGCCACCTGAGACTTGAAGCGCTAAAGCCGACGTCTGTCTACCTTTCGAAGCTAAGATCCCAGTGTGCCGCCTGTATACTCACCTGTACGCCCAAAGCTAAGAGCCCAGTGTACCGCCTGGATACTTACCTGTACGCCCAAAGCTAAGAGCCCAGTGTACTGTCCTGTATACTCACCTGTACGTCCAAAGCTAAGAGCCCAGTGTACCGCCTGTATACTTACCTGTACGCCCAAAGCTAAGAGCCCAGTGTACTGTCCTGTATACTCGCCTGCACGTCTAAAGCTAAGAGCCAGTGTGCCGCCTGTATACTCACCTGTATGTCCAAAGCTAAGAGCCCAGTGTACCGCCTGTATTCTCGCCTGCACGTCTAAAGCTAAGAGCCAGTGTACCGCCTGTATACTCATCTGTACATCCAAAGCTAAGAGCCCAGTGTACCGCCTGTATACTCACCTGTACGCCCAAAGCTAAGAGCCCAGTGTTCTGTCCTGTATACTCACCTGTAAGCCTAGGCTCGTACGAGGAAGAGAGAGAGCTGGGAAGATCCGTGGAGAGTCAGAAGCGACTCAGATCCCAAGGCCCCAGTCCTAGAGGGCTGGTTCCCCCTTTTTTTTTGTATCCCTTTCTCCCCTTTCCTATAACATTAAATCAATAAACATTGTTCTAACCTACCCGTCCTTGTCTGTCTGATCATTGGGGTGTTTCTGGGACCTCCTCGGGGTGGAAACTTGGGGAGGAACCGAGACCCGCGCTAGTGGTGGTCCGCTCAGACCTTTGACACTCGCGTTCCCAAAAGTTACTATATGTAGTGGCCGCAACAAAACTAAACCTGGTGCACACTGTCAGATTTATTATGGTCCTTCACGATTGTTCCTTGTCAGGCTGTACAAGCGGAATCAGTGCTGTAAGCCATGTCACACTGCAAGATCAAACCTGTCATTAATATCAGACTGTAAGATAGTTGAGGCGCGTTAAAAAACGGACGCACGCAAGAGAACTAGTCCGTCGTTTTAAATCATCAATCAATGACTCTTACCTGAAGATATGCGTGACCGAACCCTCATGAGAGCAGATGACAAAATGGTGCCGTATCAGTCAGATTCATTCCACTAATGAGATGCAACCACCTGAGGTGTGAAACCTCGGAGGTCAGCTGCGCTTGATTTCAGGTGCCCTGTGTTTTTCCATATATAATCCAAAGGTTTACCACAAGTCAGCCTTTCTCACTTTGTGCCATATCTCAAACACATATGGGCTTTATGTGTAAATTGTTATCTGGGCCATATACCTCAAAATGAGATGTGAACCAAGACAACATTTCCCGCCGATTTAAAGTTATGGCAAAACAAATATGGTCACATTCTGGCCCATATCTGTTCAGCCATGCCATATCTAATAATTCCCTCCAGGCTGGCCATGTTCCTTCATCTCTTAAAACTGCTATCATCAGACCACTTCTGAAAAAACCTACTTTAGACCCAGATGTTAATGACAACTACAGGCCCATCTCCAACCTCCCATACCTCTCTAAGGTGCTGGAAAAAGTTGTTGCTGCACAGCTTCAGGTCCATTTGGAGCATAACCATCTTTATGAGAAATTTCAGTCTGGTTTCCGCTCAGGACACAGCACAGAAACAGCTTTGGTCAGGGTCACAAACGATCTTTTGATGGCGGCAGATGCTGGTTCCCCATCCCTTCTCATCCTCCTGGACTTAACTGCAGCTTTCGATACAGTTGACCATAACATCCTCCTTCACCGTTTACATTCCACCATTGGTCTCTCTGACTCGGTCCACAACTGGTTTTCTTCTTATCTCACTGGGAGAACTGAATATGTTGCGTTAGGAGAAGCTACATCCCTGTCACACAATGTCACCTGCGGTGTCCCTCAAGGCTCTGTGCTCGGACCCACCCTGTTCATCCTCTACATGCTCCCCCTTGGCCGTCTCATCAACCGGCATGGGATTTCTTTTCACTGCTATGCTGATGACACTCAACTTTACTTTAAGACAAGTTCATCTCCCTCTGCTGACCTCACACCTTCCACTTTGATCACTTGCCTGGATGAGATAAAGGCGTGGATGAAGCAAAACTTTCTGCAGCTAAACAGCTCCAAAACTGAAGCTATCCTAGTCGGCACTCCACTTCAGGTCCAGAAGTCCGTTATCACCAGCATTGCTTTCTCTGATCAGGTCATCCCTCTTTCCACTTCAGTCACGAATCTGGGGGTCAGAATGGAATCACAGCTTACTTTTGAAGCGCACATCAAACACCTGTGTAAGACCTCCTTCTTCCACCTCAGAAACATTGCCAAACTTCGTCCCATTCTATCACTGGCTGATGCGGAGAAGCTTGTCCATGCCTTTATCTCCTCCAGGCTGGACTACTGCAATGCGCTCCTTATTGGCATCCCTAGCAAAAATCTCCAGAGGCTGCAGTGTATTCAGAACAGCGCTGCTAGGATCCTCATGAGGGTGCGCAAATACGACCATATCACCCCCATTCTAAAATCACTCCACTGGCTTCCTGTGTCGTTCAGGATCGAGTACAAGATCTCTCTCCTTACCCACCAGTGCATCCATGGTGATGCTCCCTCCTATCTCAAGGAACTCCTCACCACACAAACAGCCACTCGTAACCTCCGCTCTGTTTCGCTGTATCGCCTCAAAACTCCCACAGCCAATCTCCGTACTATGGGGGATCGGGCATTCTGCTCTGCAGCCCCCAGTCTGTGGAACGCTCTCCCTGACCACCTGCGGACTCCACAGACTATAGATGCTTTTAAGCGTGGTCTTAAAACCCACCTTTTTAGCAGAGCTTTTAATTGACTTTTAATTGACTTGCTACTTGTTTAATTTATTTTATTTTATTTTTCGGTTTTATTTATTTATTGTTGTTGATTGTTTTGTTTTTGTTTTTAAATTCTGTAGCACTTTGAGATTTTGTTTAATATAAAGTGCATTATAAATAAAATTTATTATTATTATTATTATTATATCTGGGCCATATGTGCCACATAATACCCACATGTGGCCCAAACATGCTTGCTATCTGAGATAGTTTTGGACATAACAGCCTCAGATTTTAAATAAAGCATGACCACACCTGTGCCTTCAATGTAGTTGTAGTTTTAAGTCGTTATACTACATTCACATAATATTTTGATACATGAAGAGAAGTATTTAATTTTTAATTTTTTATGTTTCAGCCTGTATATTTCTATATTTATAACTGTCTGAGTAATTCTGAGTTTTCAACTGTAAACTCTCAAGTGTTGGCTTTCTAAATATATACAGTGCCTTGCGAAAGTATTCGGCCCCCTTGAACTTTGCAACCTTTTGCCACATTTCAGACTTCAAACATAATGATATGAAACTGTAATATTTTTTGAAGAATCAACAAGTGGGACACAATCGTGAAGTGGAACGGAATTTATTGGATATTTCAAAAACTGAAAAATTGGGCGTGCAAAATTATTCGGCCCCCTTAAGTTAATACTTTGTAGCGCCACCTTTTGCTGCGATAACAGCTGTAAGTCGCATGGGGCATGTCTCTGTCAGTTTTGCACATCGAGAGACTGAAATGTTTGCCCATTCCTCTTTGCAGAACAGCTCGAGCTCAGTGAGGTTGGATGGAGAGCATTTGTGAACAGCAGTTTTCAGTTCTTTCCACAGATTCTCGATTGGATTTAGGTCTGGACTTTGACTTGGCCATTCTAACACCTGGATATGTTTATTTTTGAACCATTCCATTGTAGATTTTGCTTTATGTTTTGGATCATTGTCTTGTTGGAAGACAAATCTCCGTCCCAGTCTCAGGTCTTTTGCAGACTTCATCAGGTTTTCTTCCAGAATGGTCCTGTATTTGGCTCCATTCATCTTCCTATCAATTTTACCCATCTTCCCTGTCCCTGCTGAAGAAAAGCAGGCCCACACCATGATGCTGCCACAGTGGGGATTGTGTGTGTGTTCAGGGTGATGAGCTGTGTTGCTTTTACGCCAAACATACCGTTTTGCATTGTTGACAAAAAGTTCAATTTTGGTTTCATCTGACCAGAGCACCTTCTTTCACATGTTTGATGTACTTCATGATGCTCTCTGCACTTTAAAGGGACCTCTGAGACTATCACAGTGCAGGTGCATTTATACAGAGACTTGATTACACACAGGTGGATTCTATTTATCATCATTAGTCATTTAGGTCAACATTGGATCCTTCAGAGATCCTCACTGAACTTCTGGAGAGAGTTTGCTGCACTGAATGTAAAGGGGCCGGTTTTTGATTTTTTTTTAAAAAGTTTGAAATATCCAATACATTTCATCCCACTTCATGATTGTGTCCCACTTGTTGTTGATTCTTCACAAACAAAAATAAAGTTTTATATCTTTATGTTTGAAGCCGGAAATGTGGCAAAAGGTCACAAAGTTCAAGCGGGCCAAATACTTTCGCAAGGCACTGTATTGGTTATGTGTATATTCAGAATACTGTTCGAGCAGCTGTCTTTATACTATGAGCATGTCTAAAGGCTCCATTTGCCAGATCGGGAGATGACAGGTTAGGGGTTAAACACGGTTGACTCGCCCTCATTTCGTGCCATAACAAACAAGATCCCTACTACTGTCAATGCCGAGCTGCCTCACATAACAGCTTTTTCTTCTTACATGGAGAAGGAATATGCAGTGATGGAGGGTAATTTGAAGGCTGCGCTGAATGAGGTTGACTTTGTGTCAACTACCGCAGATATTTGGAACGCTAACAATAGAAGTTATATGGGAGTAACGCTCCACTGGATCAGTAGATCCACATTAGAGCACAACAAGGCTGCATTGTCATTTAGGAGAATTCGCGGTAGACACACTTATGATGTTATTGGTGCAGAAATCTTAAACATTCACTCTTCATTTGGACTACTCAACAAATTAGTTGCAACAGTGACTGATAATGGATCCAACTTTGTCAAGACTTTTAAAGTTTATCAGCCTGTCACAGCGTCCCATGATGAGACAGAGGAGGGAGAGCCCGTCCCCACAGATGATGTCACTTTTTTATATCTGTCAGAAATCCTCTCAGCTGAGGATGAAAGTGATGGCTTGCTGTCTCTTCCCCCAAACCACAGGTATGCTTCACACACCATCAACCTAATTTCCACAAATGATGTGGAGAAATATTTAACTTCCAATGCAGAGAGCAAGACGGTGTATAGGAGCAGAAAATGCAAAATTCCTCTGGAAGTGGGCTGCGTTCTCTCTCTGAAGAAAAATGCCCTCGGGGGCTGGAAAGTTGGTGGCCCCTCTGAGGCGTTTAATGCGATGCAAGAGGGATTGTTCTTTCGAAGTTATGGAAGTTCCTTGATGGTGTTCAGTGCCTTTGTCCAAGGACTGAGTAGCGGAGCGCGCTGACTTTAAAGGAAACAATCACTCTGACTTCACCTCCAAGCCAGGGCCGAAGCCTCATGGCAAGAGGTGAGCCGGCTTCAGAGGACGGGAGGAAAGGTCCGGGGACCAGTAGAGAAGAAGGAAAAAGCCCAAAGAAATGTTTCCACTTGTCTTTTAAGACAATTAATCCACACACCTTCTGGGTTAGTTTACCCAATCCAGAGGGTGAATTCTGAGCGGGAAAAATTATCTTTGTCTCGGTTTACGACCTGCTTTGCATGTTTTATGAGGTGTCGTAAAGGGTGTCGATTTTATACAGTTTTACTCCCAAGTTTGCTAAACATATTAATGATACATTTCATAATCCTGTTCTGTGCATCGTTGAATAAGACAAAGAGAGAGGAATATTTAGATATCGAACATGTTATGGCTGGGAGATATTAAAGCAGAGATACATTCTTACACAGGAATACAAGCATTTAAAATGAACTTACATTGTTTATACATCATGATTAGGTTGGTATGACCTAAGGAGCATGCATACACACAAAGATACATCATATACAGTCTAGAATAGTCTTAATTAAAACTTCATAAGGAAAGTGTGTGTGTGTTTGTGGGTCTGTGTGTATTGGGAGAATCTTGGCGTCTCTCTGTCTGAGAGAATGTGAGGGGGGGAACAGGGTTCAAGTCATGTGATCTGATAACAATCTGATTGAAGTTCTCACAGTTTTCCAAAGATGCTGCCTGTCTCATTTCAATTAGGCCACAAACCTGTCGAAGATGTCACTCGGGCCCCTACTTTATATGTGGCTAAAAGCTATCCACCCTAAACATCAGAATTGACTCATCTTTGATCCTGATGTGAGAGAGACCACAGACGCTACACTACTCACTAGCAAAGCAACAACATGGTATTCCACACGCAAGCTAATGGTGAGCCGTGACCATTTATATTTTCTCCGTTTTGCTAATGAGATATAAAACTCAGTAACAATATTAAAACCAAAAAAATAGTTGAAATGTGAATAATGTCAAATATATGCATTTTGATAGTATATTCATGCTACGTATCAAGTCAAATGAACCCTAATAACTTTACTGAATGCACAGAACATTCAGTCATGTCCAAAGCAGCATTTGAAAAACATGACATCTGAACATCCACATAATTATCTTTAAGACATAAGTCATTCATATTTATTGCATGCTTGTAAATAATTCTACAAGCTTCAAAATCAAAAAACAAAAAATAAAATATACTCACCAATTGTCACGTGGCTGTTGTGAGGGAAATGCAAGTGCCATGTGCAAGAAAAATTCAAAGAAGTGGGAAAAATAGCAACTTAAACATGTCAACCATAGTGTGTACACACTAACACATATTTTTGAATAAAAAAATAAAGCAAAACATTCATAAAGTGCTCACTGGTCATTCATCATGAGCACCATTATGACTGTGAAAAGTCACGTGTCAAATTTGATGTGTTACCATGGAAATTAATAGATGCCTTGCATCTGCACGGGAAATGAACGACCCCACCCTCCACGGGTTTCCTGCTGCCTTGCAGATTGGACTTGGCTGGTCAAAGGTTATGGGAGGAAACCAAAATAGAAAACCTGGTATGGAGACCTGTAGGCAGTTGGCTGAGCTTTGTGATGCCTTCTAGTACCTCCTGCAGCTGCGCTGGCACCGGCCGTATCAGCTTGCCTTTCCGCCGGATTTTTCTGGCACTGGGCACTCTAGGATCTCCAAACTATTCATCCAGGCCTGCACCTGGAGAGGTCACTCCATCTTTGCTGTCTCAGTGTAGACTTAACATGGGGAGCACCAGACACCAGTGATAAGCCCAGGCTCGTTTGGCATCGAGCCGGGCGCTAGGGGTTGTTCTCGATGGTGGGAGACTTCTGACTACATTGGGAAGTTACTGCCCGCCTCAACCCGGGCAGCCCCCGGGCAATAAGGTACTACCTCGCCACAACTTGCTTGCTTTATTGGGTGCGTGAAGCTTAGAAAAAAATCAACAGGCTTGTTGTAAAATTGAACACCAGGCAAACACCAAAAGAAAAATAAACCGCCAGCCCTGTGGCTGGCAACCTGGATCGTCAGAACAATGTGTCCTGTACTTTCTGATGACCAGCAAGTAGACGACGCCAGGAAACAGCCATCATCGACCAAGAGCTAGCCAAGCGGAACATCGCCACCCTCCAGGAGACACGCCTCGCTTCCAGTGGCCGGTTCAGATACCTCAGATCTAAAATCGGCCGTAGCCCTCCATCCTTTTTTGGAACTATAAAGTACCGGCTGTAGAACCCGGCATCCCTCTCCGACATCGGAACCTTTTCTATGGCTCCTCTCGCCAGCAAGGATTTTACTTCTAGTTCCATTACCCGAACCCGCTGTGGCACCACTGCAGTCCATGTCACCCCATTGAATTTTGGAGGGGGGTGATTGAACTGCAGTCTGTACCCTATCTCTACAGTACGCAGGACCCATTTTGATATATCCGGAAGGCATTTCCATGCGCCGAGATAATCTACTAAGGGAATCAGCCTCTCGAGGCTGACCTCGGGTGTTATTTGAATCTCGTCCCCAGCCCCCTGAAGCGAGCCCCGGCAGGGAGCAGCTGGAGTCGATATTCGGTGTGTGGGGACAAGCGCTGTTCCGTCGCAGGTCTTTTTTGAGGCGACTGGGACAGCACCTGTCCCAGGGAAAACGATGTGGCCCGAAGCGTCAGTGATGGCGGGATTACCACATCGTTTTCCCCCGAGCGCCGCGCGGAGAACAAAAAGCGACGCTCTCCTTCTGCACCTGCCTGTGCGAGGAGCTAGTGGACGGCTGAGGCTGCCCGCTTTGCCGAAAAGCTGCCGACTGTTTTTTCGCCTCCTGAAATCTGTCGACGACGTTATTAACGGCATCGCCGAACAGACCAGAAGGCGAAATCGGGGCATCAAGGAGAAAGGATTTATCCCTCTCCTTCATCCCCGATAAATTCAACCATAAATGTCTCTCCACAGTCACCATAGATGCCATGGAGCGGCCGATGGCACGGGCCGTCTCCTTGGTGATGCGGAGAGACAGGTCAGCAGCTTTACGGAGCTCTAAAATGTCTTCAGGGGAGGGACCCTCTCCCTCATCTAGCTCTTTGAGGAGGTTGGCCTGGTATGCCTGCAAAATAGATAGTGTATGCAGGGAACTACCCGAACTAGGAACTAGCCCGCCCAGCCGCCATATATGCCCTGCCCACCAATGCAGATATATCAAGGCTTGGCTTGGTGGGCAGTGCCGGGGCTTTAAGGGACGATGCCGATTCAGGCGAAAGATAGCTCGCGAGAGCATCTTCCACCCACGGCATCGTCCCATAACCAGCCTCGCGCGCCCCCAGTACGTTAGAGTAATCTAGTACCGGGGGGTTGGATACACGCGCTGAATAAGGCTTATTCCAGGACCTGCTCAACTCGTTGTGCAGGTCCAGGAAAAATGGTAAGCCCCGGCGAGGTGTTGGAGCCCGGCGAGAGAGAAAGCGATCATCCAGCCTGCTGGGTGGCTGGATCTCCTGCCTCTCTTGTGGCCATTCAATATTTAATTTGGCCACAGCACGGGTCAACACCTCCACTAACTCCTCATTGACGGGTGGATGAAGTGGCGACAATATATCTTCATCTCCCGCCTCGATGTCGAACTCATCTGGCTCCTCAGAACCAGAGAGCACGAGCATCGGACCGCCCACCCCTGGGGAAGAAGCCGCAGCGCGGGCTTCCACACGGGGAGGACGGTCATCTGGACTGTCAGCGGATGATTGAGAAAGTGCCTCGGCAGTCTCAATCTCCGCTGACAAATCCAGTTGTGAACCCCATGATCTGAGACGCCGAGCCGCCTCAGCGACTGCGGGTCCCGAACCACGGGGTTCACGGGGCTGACCGCCGTCATTAAAAACGGCCAGCCGTGAGCGAAGCACCTTGAGTGTGAGCCTCTCACAATGCTCACAAGCGGCTCCCTCGAGAGCCGCTGTGGCATGCTGCACACCCAAACATAGAACACAAAGCGAGTGTGTGTCCGTGCCCGACATAAATCGAGGACACGGAGGCACACACCGCCTGAACTCAGTGCTCTTAGTCGCCATTATATAACTCTACATATATTTATTTACTTGCTAGAAAGACGTACAACAATAAATAGACAGGACAATATACACAGAGCGTTACTGCTGAAGAGCGATAACTGACGCTACTATGCGCCGGACATCCCTTTATAGCTTCCGGTGATGCCGTCACATCTACGTCATGACGTTGCACCAATCGGGATTGGATAAGTTTCATTCATACTTCAGATGCGGTTATGCTTAGGGAGCATCCCCAATTCGTCGTTTCGACGCAGTGCGAAGTTCCCTCGATATAGGGAACGTGAGCCAAACAATACAATTTTATGTGGCCCTTATATGGAATTTTAGTATGGCTGAGTTTTGTTCAAATCTAAGGGCCCTTATGTGGCCCACATGCAACTTTGAGCATTATATAAAAGTCTTATTAACTCCATGGTAAATCTATTCAAGACTAAAAAACACAAATTTATTCAATAATTTACTTTTGACAAATGTTTACAGTCACTCAGAAAGCATTTATATTAATATAAATAACATTCAAAGAGTCTAGACTTAATTTTACACCAAATTTCAAGTGTGTATTATGCTAAACTAGCAATGAGAGTTTAAGTAGAAGGGAGGGGGGAATCACAGTAACTTGCTAAAGATAACAAACAACAGCTTCACAAGGTAAATAAAGTCTCTAATTGTAAAGAACCGCTCTGAGACAGAAGGAGATCCGAATGCAGTATTTATTAAGAGGGTAATCCACAATCATAGTCAAAAACAGGCAAAAGGTCATACACAAGCAAACAGTCCAAAAAGGCAAACAAGACAGGAGAGACGGGTAATCTGGGAAACAGGCAAGAAATCCAACAAACCAAGTGACATGAGACCGGGGAAAATGCTCAGAAATGCAGTGTACACAAAACAAGACATTGCAGTGACTAACAGAGATCACCAGGCAGAAAACAGGATAATAAGACACAGGTGTGAACAGTGAGTGCTAATGAGTCTGGGCAAAGGATAATGGGTAATGTAGTTGATGATAGAATGACAGTCCGGATTGGAGTGCCCTGTAGTGGTGAGCACGGGCACTCACACTGGTGAATTGTGACATTAATCAGTGTTGGAAGTGTGTTGCTGGGACTGGCGTTGTTTCAAACAACTGCACCTGCAATAAAAAATTACATTTAAATAATGTTAACAGCAATACAACCTGGAAGCTAGGTCTGCATAATTATGATTAAAATGAATCCAAAAATATAATCCGGTCATCATTTATTGTCACTTTTTTTTTTTTTTTTTTTTTATCAATGTAATGCATCACTAGCCAGGTTAAGATTTGAATTTATTGATTTATTAATTATTTTTTTCTCCAAAAAATAAAACAAATATATATATAACACACATTCAATAAATTCTTAGGAACAACATGAGGGCAAGTAAATAACAGAATATACATTTTTGGGTTAACCATCGCTTTAAGCTCATAGACATGAACAAAAAAATGTCATTACCCTCGAAAGATCTCATGGCCACAACACACCCGCGTTTCCAAAAGTTACTATATGTAGCGGCCGCAACAAAGCTAAACCCGGGTGCACACTGTCAGATTTATTATAGTCATTCTATATAGTCATTCACACATTAAAAGCGGACACGCAAGAAAACTAGTCCGGAGTTTTAAATCATCAATCAATGACTCAGTGTTCGGTGACTATATTGTGCTGCATTACACATGGGGTTGAAATCGTAAATACACTCAACTGAGGCTAATTAAACACCCTCCTCAAACAAATACATATTGCTGCACAAAATAACCTTAAAAAGACTTTGAAATGCAAAAACTTCACTTACCTGAAGATATGCGTGACCGAAAACTCATGAGAGCAGATGAGAAAATGGTGCTGTAGTATCAGTCAGAATTCCACTAATGAGATGCAACCACCTGAAACCTCAGATGTCAGCTGCACTTGATTTCAGGTGTCCTGTGTTTTCCCATATATAATCCAAAGGTTTACTACAAGTCAGCCTTTCTCACTTTGTGCCATAGCTCAAACACATATGGCCCGTATGTGTACATTGTTATCTGGGCCATATACCTCAAAATGAGTTGTGAACCAAGAGAACATTTCCCGCTGATTTTAAAGTTATGGCAAAACAAATATGGTCACATTCTGGCCCATATCTGTTCAGCCATGCCATATCTGGGCCATATGTGCCAGATAATACCCACATGTGGCCCAAACATGTTTGCTATCTGGGCAGTCTCTGGGTCTGAAGAGTCCTTCTCAGCCGCCTTCCAAGTGTCAAAGATAAACTAAATAGCCTCCTATCTTGTATACACTGTCTTCACCATGTTTTTGTCCTTTTTTAATTGTGTTTTGTAATCTAAAAATCCTCTTAAACTCTGCCGCGCTCCGTATCCCCGCTCCAGTCGCCCCTTCCCGCTCCCCCCCGAAAGCTGTGGTGATTTGCTGATGGAAAACATGACATTACCGTAATAAGCCGTATGCGAAAAGCGCAGAGTGTCTACTTTCAGGAGCAATTTAAATTAGTATGATAGTGCAAAGGGTTGAAGCGTTACGGTAACTTCAATATAGCTTGGTTGGCTGTGTCGTCGACGACACGTTCAGTTTTAAAGGATTAACAGTGTAAAAAGCTCAGTATGGATGAAACAGCATTTCACCCCCCCTTTAAGTATTGCATTATTTACAAACTAGTTATTTAGGAATTGCCAGAGGTCATTCGTCAATCAATCAATCAATCAACTTCATTTATATAGCGCTTTTACAATGACGATTGCTTCAAAGCATCTTCACAGTGTTAAACAGGACAATATTGCAACCAAATTTGATTTGGCTGTACAGTCGCTCCAGAGAAAAAACTGATGTTATCAGCTCATTTCAATTTATAATACAGCGACAATGTTGGCAAATCAGTATTATAGTTAATATAATTAAATAAAACATAAATAATCATTTGTATTTGTATATTTAGTTGAATTACTTAGATCATAATTTTAGTGTCCCCAACTGAGCAAGCCAAGCCAAAGGTGACAGTGGCAAGAAACCAAAATTCCATCAGGGCATGATGGAGAAAAATAAACCTTGGGAGAAACCAGGCTCAGTGGCGATGCCAGTTCTGCACTGGCCTATTAACATTTATGCCCATATGGAAAGGTTACGCTAAAACCCTGTGATTCTTTTATCTTCCAACAGAATACTGTAAAGATCATATATGCTGCAAAAACCACATATACAAATTGAAAAATATTAATGTATTTTCAATCGCATATGTCCAACTCTGTTAAAAAAAAGAATTGTGTTAATTACAACCCCAGCAAATCAGTTATTTTACTTTCATTTTTTATTCAGTTCTTCATAACATATAGATGTGCATGTGATGATATACCCCAAAATATATTGAACATGTATTTACTCATGCAGTATATGCACATACATATATTATTCAGATGTAACCTCCTTTGAAATCGTTAACATGGCTTTTTTTTTCTCAGCAACTGGGTAACACTTTAGAATACTGTTTCTTACTTAATGCCTAACTAATGAAGAGTTACTGCAGTAATAATGAATAATTTTTCATTAACACTCAAGTCACTAATATTAACTACTAAGGAATTCGTGTTAACTAATCAATATGTAATAGCATTTTTTTTATTGTGTTAAGTATCAATTAGTTAATTAGTAACTATTCAATTCAGTCATGCCTCCTTAAGAACTACTATTAAATAACTACTAATTCAGCTTCACAAGGAATAACTATTAAGTAACTACTAATTAACAGTGATGCACAGTATCAGATAGAGGCCCTTTCTTCTTCTTTAGTACTAATGTTGTTAGATAAATGTACTACTGTTATGTGTACTATATGTAAATATTAATTTACATTCACTTGCAAATGTGCCGATTAATGTTTCTGGCTGTGTGTGTCCCTCCCCACGCTATAATGTTGCAGTTCTTGCAGCATTAAATTCAAGAGAGAAAACATTTCTAGTGAAAAAGTACACAGAGATTCATGAGTGCACATGCAGGTCAAAATTTGAGCGCACACACGCAATTTCTGTGAGTCCAGTTTTGTGCGAGAGAATGGATTGAGATTCCGCTTGTAAGCAGAGAGATTCGTTGCTTGTAAACTTGATGTGCTCTCGTGGTACAATATTAATACTAGCCTACATTAATGATGATGTTGATGATTTTTTTTATGTAAGTATTGTCTGCAACCAGAAGTTCAGGATGGAACCCCATCCCCAATCTAAGTGCCTTGCCAACATGGCTCAGGTATTTTATGTTTATGTGATACCAAATTATTTCTGTATTTAAGGCAATGACTGAGGGGAAAATGAGAATACAGGGAACCCATGAGTCATAAAAAAATAATTACCAAATAGTTCTCAAGGAATTACTTAGAACCTGGAAAAGTATTCTAAAGTGAAAACAAGGAACCCATTCATAATTAATGAAGAATTACCAAATGGTTCTCAAGGAGTTACTTAGAACCTGGAACAGTATTCTAAAGTGAAAACATAAGGAACCCATTCATAATAAACGAAGAATTACCAAATAGTTCTCAAGGAGTTACTTAGAACCTGGAACAGTATTCAAAAGTAAAAAACAAGGAACCCATTCATAATTAATGAAGAATTACATCATTCTCAAGGAATAAATGAGTGATTTATTGAAAATAACTGTAACATTGTACATCGTAACTGAGGTAAAGTAAGGACTCAAGTGTCTGTTTCATCTCTTTATTAGTTTCATATGCCCAAACAACCTTACTGAATGATGACGTGAATTACAGTATGTGATGTAATGTTAAAGGCTGTAATTCTTTCTAATGCCATTCAGCAAACGCCCCAGAGGACCATGTTTGTGGTCCATCCCCATCCAAAAGTCCACTCAATACAAGCCAAGTGTTCCATTAAAAGCTTCTCAGTCTTGTTAGCTCTCAATCTCCATATCTGACTTTTGTATGTTGACCAAGCCCTTTCGATATGTTGTGTGTGCCCTCCATGATTGGGGTTCACAAAGAACCTGCTGTGATTCACAGAGTAGTGTGAGAAGCAAAGCCTTGTCAAAGTCTTGTAGGGTCTCCAATCATCACTTAAAATTTTGGATCCTGGGCGAACATGTCTTCTGATGATGGAAATGAGATGATGTCTTGAATGCCGTTTTACAAGTCGCAAAATCGGTCGCCGTCTCTGAGCCTTTGGCCAGTATGCCAAACACCCACTTTTTTCTTTTCCATGTTTCTCCTACTCTTCCACGTGCATACTAGAAGAACAAAACAAAAAAAAACAACTGTTAATAACTTATTTTTTTAATGAGTTCATGGATAATCTTTGTGCTTTAAATATAATGTTTAGCTCTTTCTTAAGTTGCCAGCATTTCTAATAATTTTTGCTAAAAGTTCATGGCACACAGAATATTTTGTTGTATGAATATCCGAACATGCAATACATATAGTAATGAAGCCAATACTTTTAAACATGAAAAAACAACAACATAAATATTGGCTCTGCTCAAGACAAATTAAGCTTTTTAGAAATATATTAGCTCTACTGTACATGTCCATACAATGTAGTAAAAATGTGCAAACACTTCAAAAGATACAAATAGTCTTCATTATTTTCCAAAGTATTTCTATAGGTTTAGGGATCAGAATAAATATATAATTTTTAATCTATTTTATACATTCACTTGACTTGTGTGGACATACAGAGCTGAGACAGAAAAAAATGACTTTCAATTACGGGTGAACCATTTATTTGTTTTATTTGTCAAATACTGAATGTGTGAAGTACTGTATTTTAATAAAACCATAGAAAATTTTATTTTGTAATGTCATTCTTCTCTCAGGCCTTTTTAAGCAAACATTTTTCAGAGGGCTTAATTTTTATAGTGTTTAAAACAAAATCCTGCTACCATTCTAGCATTGTTAAATTGTAAAGGTCATATTCTACAGTACTTACATTACAGTAATTAACAGTTAATGGACATTACTAATGGAATAATATAATAACAGTACAAACTGTACAAATTGCATTAGTACATATTGACAGTATTAAACAAATCTTAAAGAACAATTTTTTAATCTGCTGTCAAATGTTGTTGTTAGTAGTTTAGTGTAATTTAGCAGGCATTTATTTTTACATTACATCTTAATTTTCATATTGTACATTAAACAGTCTATTTTACTTTTTATTTTTTAATTAAATTATCATTATCAGTATTATTGCAGTTTCAACATTGCATTAACTGTGAAATTTCGTAGAACTGTTAAACATAAAATTAAAAATAATATCCCACCTTCCTTTTATGGCGGAAGTTGCTTTCATCTATAATGATAAACTCTTTTCTTCCACCCATTTCCTGTCCAGTCTTCTTTTTATATCTCTTTAAAGCATCTATACAGACCAGTCTAAGCTTTTGACTCATTTTACTCAGGGTTGCTGAAGAACTCTCGGCGATGCCATCCTGCATCATATCAACCTGCCGTAATCTTAAACCTTGACAGTATCTTAAAATAAGAGTGAAAATAATTTTAGAAAATCAATTGGTTCATTACTGTTATGGTGCTTTAAAACTATAGTCCTCCCTCCTACTCATCCTGTTGTTGTTCCCAATGCCATGTGTCCTTCTTTCTTTTTTGGACCACAAAAAGAAGAAATTGTGCAAGGTGGATCAAAAAAAGTCAGAAGGACACATGGCACTGGAACAACAACAGGATGAGTAAAAGATGAGTTAATTTTCGGGTGAACTATCCCTTTAACCAGAGCTTACAGATGCTGCGCCAATTTCTCTCCTTTGCTAAGTAAGTTAGGCTAGAAGGGAGCACTGGCCTGAGTTGTCTGCCGCCTGCTATCAAGAGAAGTGTTCTTCCATTGAGTAGATATGTACACTTACATACAGGCGTTCTCCATTAACCCGAGGAAATACCAGTTAGGGGTAACGTTAAATAGATTTCCTGCACCTGTATTAGCTCTTTTACTAGATCTAGAGAGTAGTTTTAATATTTATAGCGATAAGAGGAAAAAAAAAAAAAAACACGACGTGAACTAACGTAACTTAACGTTACCCCAAAACGTTACACACCAGACGCGAGTGACAACAGCAAATAGGACCATCACTTTTACATGTGTATTGTGTGTGTGTGTATATATATATATATATATATATATATATATATATATATATATATATATATATAAATGTTACCTACCGGTTTATGAACTTAATCCAGTTCTGTAAGGTGACCTTGCTTTTCTCAAAAATTGAGCCCGCTCTGCATGTCTTTGTTACTTTTTGGCTCTGGGTTCGTCGTTGACATTTCCTAAACATCACTGTAAAAATCGCCTTTTTGTGTCCTCTGGAATTTCATTTATTTTTGTTGAACAGTCTGCATTTAAATCTTGTCTTGAGTAGTCTGTGTTTTTTTAGCCATTTAATTAACCTTCTTGTATCTATTCTGCTGGTTTGCCTCCAAAGTGAGACAACTTTTGTTCCAAGTCCCATTATTTTCCTCGCTCATCAAAAACCTGTCACCAAGAAAAACTACAAGGAGATCTAAAATAAAGAATAAGAAAAACGCTAGTTACGTATGTAACTGTGGTTCTGTGAATTCCGGATGACCGCCAGAGGCGGTGCTAAGCACTAGTGGATAATCGCTGCGCCAGCTCGATAGGTCGAGAAAATTATAACAACAAAGTCACGTCATGACGCAGACCGAGACGCGAGGATATAATCCCCCGCAGCTCGGTGCCCAGCCTCGGAATGCTTTCTCGCGCATTCCGAATGACAAGGAACTCTGGCGGTCATCCAGAATTCACAGAACCACAGTTACATACGTAACTAGCGTTCTGTTTCATTCCTCCTGACCGCCAGAGGCGGTGCTAAGCACTAGTGGATGACACATACCAACAGAGTCATGAGGAATGCCACCCACCTGCAACATCAGGGTTGCTCCAGAAGGACTGCAGAGCTCACATCATGGGAAGCAGCAACATTAACCTTGTAGAACCTTGCGAAGGTACATGGAGAAGACCAGGTAGCAGCCTCGCATACATCTGCCAAGGAAACTCCCCGAAAAGCAGCCCAAGACGACGAGACTGCCCTAGTGGAGTGACAAGTAACACCTGCTGGTAAGGGCTGATGAGATTTGCTGTACGCCGACTTTATCGTTTCAACAATCCAGCGTGATAGTCTCTGTTTGGACAAGGGCGCACCCTTGCGTATTTCACCGTAACAGACAAACAACTGATCCGTCTGTCTGAAAGAAGCGGTAGAATTAACATAGCACTTTAAAGCTCGTACAGGACACAGAAGATGAGACCTTCCCCCATCTGTTCCAGAGTGAGTGGAATGCGGTTGAAAAGCAGCCAGATGAATAGACTGATTCACAAATTGCGGTAACAAAACTTTAGGGAGAAAAGCTGGATTGGGCTGAAGAATGACCCCGGAATCCTCTGGCAACCAACGTAAGCACAGTTCACTTACTGATAGAGCATGAAGCTCACCAACACGTTTAGTGGAAGCAACGGCCAACAAAAATGACATTTTTAATGACAACCACTTAATATCCGCAACAGCCAGTGGCTCAAATGGTGGTGAACAAAGGGACTCTAGAACAAGCGGTAAGTCCCAGACCGGGAAGGGAGTAGAACGAACAGGTTTTAAACGCCTCGCTCCCTTCAGAAAACTGCAAACAAGGTTATGAGACCCCACTGAAGCACCATCAACTGGGTCGTGATAAACAGATATGGCAGCAACATAAACTTTTAAAGTGGAGGCCGCCTTGTTGTCATCTAACAGATGCTGCAAGAAACTCAAAATTTTTGGCAGAGTACAGTGAACTGGGTCAATTTCTTGATCCCCACACCAAGAAGAAAAGATCCTCCAAAGAGCAGCATAAAGCTGTCGTGTTGAAGGAGCCCTAGCGTTGCTGATGGTGTTCACTACTGCTGGTTCACAATCCGTTAACTGTGAGCTAGGCCTAACGGCCAGACCCAGAGCTGAAGGCGAAACGGGTCTGGGTGCCAGACACGGCCGTGCATCTGAGAAAGGAGGTCCCTTCTGATGGGAAGCTGCCACGGCTCGCCCTGTAGTAGACTCAGAAGGAGGGGAAACCATGGCCTGGCTGGCCATCGAGGTGCCACTAACAGCACCCTGTGCTTGCATAGATATATTCGGTGCAGTGTTTCCCACAGAAGTGGAAAAGGGGTAAACGCATACAAAAGGCAGCTCGGCCACTCGTGGGCTAATGCATCCTGACCCAATGGGCTGGACTTCTCGGCTCTCGCGAACCACCAGCGGCAATGAGTGGTCAGTTCTGATGCAAACAGGTCGACCTCCGCCTTGCCAAACCGCTGCCAAATCAACTGCACCACGTCCGGGTGAAGTCTCCATTCCCCCGGGAGCACTAGATCCCTGGACAGAGCATCCGCCACTTGATTGTCTGATCCTGGGAGATGAACTGCCCTTAATGAAGCTAGCCGGCCCTGAGACCAAGTAAGGATCTTGCGAGTTAGCTGTAGAGACGCAAGTGACCTGGTGCCTCCCTGATGGTTCAAGTGAAAAACCGTTGACGTGTTGTCGGAACGGACGAGCACGTGACGACCCATCAGATTTGGTAAGAAGTGTCGTAGAGCCAAGTACACTGCCTTCAGTTCCAAGATGTTGATATGTTCTAAGGCTTCCCTTGGTGACCAGTGACCACTGATTCCCCTCTGACTCCAAGTTGCCCCCCATCCTGTTAGAGAAGCATCGGTCGTGATCACTTCTCGACGGGAGGGCACCACCCCTAGAGGCACTCCGGCTCTCAGAAACGTCACTCGTTTCCAGGGTCTCAGTGCACGGGTACAAGCAGGAGAAACGGTAATCATGCGATGACGGTGTCTTGCTGAGTCCAACCCCAAGCTGTTGCTCCACCTCTGAAGGGGCCTGAGGTGAAGCAAGCCCAAGGGAATCACGGATGTGGCGGCAGCTAACATCCCCATTAGTTGCAGAAGGACACCATAAGAAACTTTTGTTCCCATACGGAAACGAGTCAGTAGCTGACAAATCCTGTCCGTCCGAGCTTGGGACAATGTGGCTGACATTGTGATGGAGTTGAGTGTTATACCTATGAAGGTTAGGGTTAGCTCTGGAACCAGATGACTCTTTGTGTCGTTCACAGTTAGGCCCAGCCTCTGAATATGCTCCAGCACAACCTTGGTGTTGCGAATAGCATGTCGTCTTGTTGGGGCACAAAGCAGCCAATCGTCTAAATAGGGCAGAATCCTCATGCCCTTGGACCAAAGGGGAGACAGGGCTGCACTCATGCATCTTGTGAAAATGCGAGGGGCAAGGGATAGACCGAATGGTAGGACTCTGAATTGATAGGCTTGACCCTGAAAACTGAATCTTAGGAACTTCCTGTGGTGGGGAGCAATGGGAACATGGAAGTAAGCATCCCTCAAATCCACGCTCACAAACCAGTCTCCTATCGTCACAGATCGAAGAACATCGACCGTGCGTAACATTCGGAAAGGAAGAGACTTTAAGAACACATTTAGACGTCTCAGATCCAGAACTGGCCGAAAACTGCCATCCTTTTTTGGAACAAGGAAGTACATGGAGTAAAACCCGTCCCTCTGACTGAGGGTAGGAACTTTCTCTATGGCTCCTTTCAGCAACAGTGAATGAATTTCTAAGGAAAGGGCCTTTGAACTGTTTGTATTTTGGACAACTGTCCGAAGGATTCCTGAAAACTTGGGAGGCCGGCGTCGGAACTGCAGAGTGTATCCCCTGTTCAATGTTGCCAGAACCCAGGGGTCGGACACTGAATTTTCCCAGTAATCTAGGTTTTGCGCTGTAAAACGACCGACTGCCGGCCCCATAGCTTCAGGGTTTTTGGCCTCTGGTTTTAGGACCTGTGGGGGGGGCGCTGACGTGGCCCCCCCTGACGGTGACGGTGAAAAGGGCGGGGTCCCTGACCCTGTTCAGTCTCCCTATGACGCTGTGGTGCTTGAAACTGATGAACATTGTGTTGACGCACTCGTTGCTCTGATCCGTGGTAGCGTGGGTGGGCCGGAGCCAATGGCATCCTAAACGGTGGTGCCCGTGGTACTTGAGTTAGTTGTCGTGTTGCTTCTGATAACTTCATTCTCTTCTCCAATACCTCAGAAACATTGGGGCCAAAAAGGTGTCCCGGCACAATTGGCAGTTCTCTCAGCGTCTTTTTACAGTCTTCAGGTAACCTAGCCTGGGCAAGCCATACCTGGCGCCTGGCTGTTAGAAGGGTCGATGAAAGTGAACCAAGTTCCCGCGTCACATGACCCATAGTCAGCAGAGCCGTCTGTAAGAAGCTAGGAATTGAAGCATCCACACTCGCGGACTCTAACGTATTATTACAGGCCAGAAGCAGCTGGCAGATATTATTCTCAGCCCTCGTTATATATGCTACGGACTCATATGCCTTCTTTAGAAGAGAGTCAGTACGTCCACACTGCGCGCTTGGGCAGCGTACATTGCAGCCCTCGGCGTACACCTCTTAAAGCCTCATCCGGTGATACCACCAGTGCTGCTACTGGCTGTTCAATTTCAGGTGCCCGTCCTACCCCAATGGAGTCAGCTTCGGCCATTGAGGCCAGTGTGCGGGCTGTTTTTGATCTTCTTCTAGGTACGTTAGGACTTGTAAGTACGCTAGAGAATTCTGTCACGAAATCCTTACATGGTGGCATTGCAAACACATTACTACCGGCAGCTTGTCTGAAAAACACATTGGCTTGAACGGGCTGCACGGGTGATTCGTCAAGACCCAGATGAGCCACAGCCATCTGCAGAATAGATAAAATATCATCTGGAGAAGATGGGCCTGCGCCCGATGAATGTACAGACCCACCACTCGAACCACCTGTAACTGACAGGTTGGAAAATACATCATGTGGGAGGGTGGGTTGCGTGGCGGGTTCCGCCAACTCTGCATCGAGAAAATGTGAATTAGACGCGCTCATGGAGAGGGCGTCCAAATCCATATCCATATCGTGTGAGGGTTGTAAATCACTCTCATCCACTGGTGTGTTCTCAGTATGAGTGGTTAGCGCTGGGGGTTGAAGAGACTGAAGAAGACGTTTCATCTCCATCATTTCTGAAGAGAGAGTAGCCACAGTCTTCGATAACAGATGTTCTGAAGTTTCCGTCTGTCGTGAAGACTTCTTCTTACTCGGTGGAGCGCCAGCAGCTGCCGAAGCACGGCGCTTTTGAGCACGTCGCGGCTGTTGCGCAAGACTAACGGGCGAGTTAGTGTCTAACTCAGCCAAGCGAAGCTGTCTTTCTGACAGTGGTAGCATACTACAATGCAAACACGGATCAGTTAGAGCCTCCTTCAAATGTTGAATTCCTAAGCAAGATGGGCATACATCATGTCCGTCGTCGGGAAGCATCGAATTCGGACACAATCTGCAGCTTGAAATGGGGATGAGAGGGCTATGATCCATGACTCCGTAAATAACGCGTCCTCGGTAGTACCGTAGGCGCTCGGAACTGTAATAACATCCACTCCGAAAGTCAGACGTCCCTCAAGTCTTCGGATAGAACCGAAAGATATAACGTCTACGATAGTAAGATATAAAATAATAATATATAGGTTGCGGTGAAACGCTACCCAAGCGCGGTCGAAACCAGCCACCGGTAGTACCGTGAAGCACAGAGTATCGCCGACACAACAATAAAATAAAATAGTATGCACTCACATAGAAATGGAATCTGAGATATCCGTCCCGAAGATAGCGTTGAGCGTGCTGTCACAGCTTAGGAGGGCGAATCCTCGCAACTCAGGTAAGCTGTACAGGACAGCGCAAAACTATGACCTATCATAAGCGAGAAAGCGAAAGAGGCTGGGCACCGAGCTGCGGGGGATTATATCCTCGCGTCTCGGTCTGCGTCATGACGTGACTTTGTTTTTATAATTTTCTCGACCTATCGAGCTGGCGCAGCGATTATCCACTAGTGCTTAGCACCGCCTCTGGCGGTCAGGAGGAATGAAACAGAACCACAAAATATCTAAATCTGAAATAAAACCTAAAAGGGTTTTGGATTTATGTGCGCTAGAACAGTTAAGATCAAGATTACAGCATTTCATTCAAGAGCCTTTTTTTTGCACCAAACATGGCGTACATACAATTCGAACAAGACAAAATGAAAAATAAATTTTTTATTAAGTTGTTGGAAGATATTAGAATAACTGGAATAAAGCCAGCCATTAATGTTATTACACTTTGGAGTAATGACCTCGACGGGGAGGAGTCACATTAGATTATTGAATTAATCAGCAGAGATGGACGTTATACGCAAATAGGATTGGAGAATCGACGACACATTTCTAGTTCAGATTCAGAAGAAAGCTACGTAATGGAGAGGAGAAATCCGCGCAAAAGGGCATGACCTCAACACCTGCTCGACGAAATTGACAAACCAGGTAATTGAGTATGTTATATATTTTTCACATTTGTATAATATTAGCATTAAGCTAGTTGACACATGCGGTGGAACAGCAACGTTACATCAGTGGAACCTGGTTTCACAAAGTCGTAATTCTAGTCCCAGGCTAAAATGCATGTTTGAGCTGTCATAACTGCAAGTAACTTGCAAACCTTGTAGAAAATATGTCAAAATGCACACCAGTAATGATTTTTCTAAGACATTTTTATAAAAGCTACCTAAAAATTCTAATTTAACCAAGGCCTAGTCCCTGCTTAGGCTAACCTATATTCAAAATGCTGTTCAATTAAATTCAAGAATATTTGTATAGCCCCTTTTACGATACAATCATTACAAAGCAATTTTTCAGAAAACGTCTCGGGTTATGTATATAACCCTTGTTCCCTGAGAGGGAACGAGACACTGCGTCGTCGAGTGACGACACTCTGGGGAACGCCCTCGGCGTGACGTCTCTGAAGTATGAATGAAATCTGCCACCAATCTGATTGGTGCTACATCATGTCGTAGTAGGTGACGGCATATGTGGAAGCTATAAGAAGGCGCTGTCACATAGTACAGACAGCCTTTGCGATAAAGCGGGCGCTCTACGTGAAGGTGTGGCGACGAGATGCAGTGTCTTGTTCCCTCTTAGGGAACAAGGGTTATATACATAACCCAAGACGTTCCCTTCATCGAGGGAACTCGCACTGCGTCGTCACGTGACGACACTCTGGGGAACGAATACCCACTATGCCACACTGAATCATGCCTGTCCTAGTGTGAAGCTGACACAACCCAGGCACACTTAAGACGCGAGCACCATAGCACCCGGCATAGCCGGGAGATCCAGCTTACTGAATCTAATGAAAGTGTGAGGGTTAGCTCAACCCGCTGCTTCACAAATCTCGATAAGCGAAGCTTCCGAAAGGAGGGCCACCGAGGAGGCCAAGCCCCTCGTAGAGTGAGCCCTCACGGCCATGGGTGAAGGCAAATTGCGCACCCGATAAGCCGTGGCTATCGCCTGGACGATCCAGTCACTGGTCATCTGTTTCGCCGCAGGCAACCCTTTCTTGGGAGGGCAAAGACACACCAACAGCTGGTCCGCTTTCCTCCATTGTGCTGACCTCTCAACATAAACTCTCAGAGCCCTGACCGGGCAGAGCAGGTGCAGCCTAGCTTCCTCTGCTCGTTGCGTGAGGTGGAGGATGAAAAGCCTGAAGAAAGAGTGACCTCATCCCTACAGATGGAACTTTGGGCACATAGCCTGGTCTGGGGTGTAAGATAGCTTTCACCCCGGCTGGGGCAAACTCCAAGCAAGGTCTGGAGATCCCCTACTCTCCTCAGAGAAGTAATGGCGAGGAGAAAAGCTACCTTAAGGGTCAAGTTTTTCGCCTCGACCGACTCCAGTGGCTATAAGGGGGCCTCGGCCAAACCTTCGAGAACCACTGCCAAATCCAAGGCTGGGATTCTGGGATGAGCCGCAGGCCTCAACCTCCGAGCCCCACGGAGAAACCGTACAACCAAGTTGTGTCTCCCCAATGGACCCGCATCTAAAGGCGAGTGGAAAGCCTCTATGGCAGCCACATACACCTTCAGCGTGGATGGGGTCAGACTGGCGGAGAAACGGTCCTGGAGGAACTCCAGGAAGCAGAACTGGCAACTGCTAAACGTTTTATAACTATCTAAATAATCATTAAATTACAGTAGGTATGTGTTGTTAAAGCTGCAGTAGGGAGTTTTTAGAAAATGCAGACTTAGCCTTAACATTTGAACAAGAACATCTCATAGGTCACTCCCCCTTGCTCTTTGCTGCTACAGCCCTCCCTCCACAGCTCCTCCCCATCACAACGGTGCCTGCCATTAACGTGCAGGCTAGCAAGCAAGCAGGACCACTGATGACAGCGGATAAACAGTTATGGCACATTCACTGGTACGGATGAAACATCAACAGTATGATTTACACTGACTATGGCCTGCCCATACTTTGGCTACAAACTTGGTCCTCAAAACATTACATATTTTGCAGTACATATAATGTAACTATATGACGTTGCACTATTTCTATAAGTAATACATAGCTAGTAATATAATATAACAGTAACTAACATTACAGTATGCAAGTAAGTATTCTATATGTAATGCTAAATTAGGTGTGTTAGTATATCATTTAAGCAACATGACAAGCCAGTGAATTAGTAGGTTTCAATAGTTGCGTGTGGTTGTAGCAGGCAATGAGAGATCCAAGACATCCAAACTAAATGGGTTTGTTTAATAACAGATAACTCAGAAAGGATATATAGAACACGCTGGAGAGGAACTTCAAACTAACAACACACACACACACTATAAAAACATTAGAACCGACAAGGAGTGCAGGGAGTGAGTCCAAAGGAGTGCTAATGACAAAGACCAGGAGCAAGGAATCCGTGGAGAGGGGGAGAGATGATGAGGAAGTGCGATCAGGTGCGAGACAGGGAGGATCATGGGAAATAGAGTCCGGGAACAGGAGTGTTTGTGACATTACCTCCCCCTCCTGGTAGGCACGTCCTCACGCCCAAGATGTAACACCAGAGAGGGGGGTGGGCACCCTGGAGATCTCCACTCAGGTGCGGGGGAGGTGCAGACAGGTATCTAGGACTAGGACCTCTGGAGCCTGGGGAAGTCATGGCGGGTCCGGAGCTTGGGGTGGACATGGCGGGTCCAGAGCCTGTGGTGGCCATGGCGGGACAGGAGCCTGGGGCGGCCATGACGGAACAGGAGCCTGGGGCGGCCATGGCGGGACAGGAGCCTTGGGCAGCCATGGGGATATTAGGAGATCCAGGATGGCCAGTACTAGTACTCAGGCTGAGGTAGTACACGTGGCTGGAGTCTTGGCTCTGGCTGGAGGTTGGGCCATGGCTGTGGGCTGGGCCAGGGCTGGGGGCTTGGCCAGGGATGGCTTCCCACCCCTCTGTTCCCCACCCACAGGCCCAAAAAATTGTTTTTGAAAACTAGGGGCTTGTCTCCGTGGGTGGCTGGAGGCGTCTCTGGAAAGCCGGGAGGTGGCGGCTCTGGGAAGCCCGGAGGCGGCGGCTCTGGGAAGCCGGGTGAAGGCTCTAAGAAGCCTGGAGCGGGCACTTGAAGGCCAGGAGCCGGCGCGTTGAAGCCTGGTGCAGGCTCGTTGAAGCCTTGAGCGGGCTCGGGGAAGCCTGGAGCGGGCTCGTTAAGGCCTGGAGAAGGCTCGTGAAGGCCTGGAGAGGGCTCAGGAAAGCCTGGAGTGGGCTCAGAGAAGCCTGGAGCGGGCTCAGAAAAGCCTGGAGAGGACTCGTTGAAGCCTGGAGCAGGCTTGGGGAGGAGCGGAGTGGGCTCTGGAGGCCGCGGAGCGGGCTTAGGAGGCAGCGGAGCGGGCTCTTGTGGGAGCGGCGTGGGCTCTGTCCAAAAGTCTATGAGCCAGCCCTCTTCTGGCTCTTGTGCGGGGATGGCCATTGGGCTGGGTGGCGTGGGCTTGCTGTTGGCCTTTCTTGGCCTCCGTGGCTTCCTGACCTCATTGGATGGTCCACTGGAGGGGTGAGTGGAGGAACCTGGCTGCTGGCGAACTGGCCCAGCCACGGATGTTGATGATGGGTCTGGACAAGGCACACACTCTTCGATTTCATACTGGGAACCATTCAGAAACAAGACTAGATTGATAGTTTCAACTAATGAATACATACATGGAGCGTTGAGAAATCGAATGGTATCCTCATCCAAACCCATCAAGAACCCTGCGTTAATTGGGGCATCGGGCCAGTTCACCAAATAAGCCAGCTCGGCGAATTCCTCCATGTACCTCTCCAGCGGCCGGCTGTCCTGCCCAAGGTCCCACAATCAGTTCTCCGCTGATGAGGATGCTGCTGGCGCCAAGGGGGTACTGGGGACAATGACGATACCCATTGTATTTGCGGACATCCTGTTACGTGTGGTTGTAGAAGGCAATAGACCATTTCAGAATGTTTGTAAACAATCGCCTCAAGATACTTCCGGGTGGCAGAACGCGAGCGGCTTCTACTGACAAACTGAAGAGATCAGCCGGCTACTGTAAATAGTAACATAGTTAAGAACATTGCTGTTGTTTAAAGTTGAAACTATGACGAAAACGTGTTGTGTTTGGGGTTGCGCCATCAGATATACATGAAAAGGTGTAGGATTTTATCGATTTCATTCAGAAAGAAGTAAATATATGCAGCAAAACCTGTGGGTGAGGAGGCTAAAGCGAGTGGACGTCGTCAAAAGTGGCGCTACAGAGAAGTATTCTCAAAATGGTCCATCTACAAAATCATAGCAGAGCATAATTATCTTCAACTGGGGAATTTCGAGACTAATATTAGTAAACTTTAGATCTCTTTTAACCCCTTACGATT